>NW_027133453.1:0-83167 GCF_026122565.2 Emydura macquarii macquarii | reverse complement strand
GGAGGCTCCAGACCAGGAACTGGTACATCCCTTGTCCGAGGCTGATGGAGACTCAGAGAGCCAGCCAGGATCCCTGGTGCCTATGGACCTCCAACTGAGGAACTACCCATGCGGAGGAGTCTGGAGGTCCCGACGACCTATGGACCACCACATTAGGAAAGAGGGTAGGAAGTAGCCCAAGGAAGGGGGGACAGCCAGACCCCCTGGGGAGGGTCAGTGTGTTGCAGTCAGATTCCCCACTGACCCAGTGGTGAACACTCTTGCCACTGCCAGGGCCCTATGCTGGGACCCGATGGAGTAGGGAGGGTCCAGTCCCCTTATCCCAGCTGGTGGTGGCCCCTGGCTCTGGCCATCAGCCACACAGCCCTGATCTCCAGGACAGCCATAGTGACTCTGGCCGCTAGGCTGTACTGTCTTGGGTACAACACCAGTCGGGTGAGCTCTAATCGTGGGGGATGGGTGGACATACCCAGTGACATGCAGTATATCAGTGCATGGTCATTTTATCCTTTGGCTTCCTGCGGCCTGTGTCATGTAGACAAGCCCATAGGCTGAGATTTGCAGCACCTAACTTTTAGGCACCCTCGGGCCCAGGAAAATTCGCAGCCCAAAGTTTGGCACCCAGACTCCCCGTAGAGTGCACAGGAAGAACCAAGGGCATAAGAGTGGGATCTGCGGAAGCCAATACACGGAGTAAAGAGCTGCCTCAGCTGGCAAATAGGAAATGCCAAGGACCAGGATGTGGCTTAAGCCTTGCCCCCTCAAAGAGACATAAACACCTAAGTCTAGGCCAAAGAGAGGCACCTGTCTTCACTCAGAATTCACAGCCATGAACCCTCTCCCTGGAGATAGGCATGAGAAGACATGGGGTGAAGGCCATTTCCATCTTTACTCAACAGCCCAGTGGTTAGAGCCCTCACGTGGCATGTGGGAGACCCAACTTCAAGTGCCTGCTACAATGAATTTTTAAGTAGTTATCCAAGCGGAACAGCTCAGGGTGAAAGAGCCCCCTCAGAGAGTATCCCGTAGCCTAGCGTTTAGGACACTCACCTGCCTCTTAGGAGATCTGAGTTCAAATCCATGTGACTCTCAGGTATGGTGGAGATTTGAACCTAGGTCCCACAGCTCCTGGGTGAGCGCTCCGACCCCTGGGTAAAAGGAGAGCAGAGCCTTCTTCTCTTGTCACTGTGGCTTTCCATGCAAGCCCCGATCCTACGTGCAGTCCTTGACAAGGCCTAGTTGATAAGACCCTGCAGGTGTGAGAGGCAGGGCTAAGCCCTGAGCTGCTCAGCTGTCTGAGGGTTAAGGCTGCTGTGCTTGTGGCACAATTCTCGGTGTCTAGGAGTGCTTTACTGGTGGAAACACAGGTGCTGTGGGAGTTAGGCACCCACAGGGCTAGGCAGATGCTGAGTGGCGTTTTTTGAGCATCTGAAATTTGGGCTAAGATGCTGAAGTCCCCTTCATGTATCTGACCCTCAAGGCCTCATTTAAAACTTCATCCTAAAAATTATAAGCAGCAACCATTACTCATACTTTCACTACTGCTTTCTGCTTGGCCAGTGACCTTAGTTTTAAAGGGACGGTTTCTGATACTCTTACTCAGGGAGGGTATAACTTTACTCGAGGAGAGTCTTATTAGATTCATTGGGACCAGAAGTGGACAAAGTGTTCCATGTGAGGAAAGGTGTTAGAATTGTCTGTGTCCGGACCAGCCCTAAGGAGGCAGGACATCTTCGCTGAAGGAAGACAGTTGGAAGTAAATGACATGTTTTTTCTTTCTTTGCAGATGATATTTTAGTGCATGGGGCTATGAACCCCCCCTCTGAACCCTTGTAAAGAAATAAATCAAGCACTTTAAGAAGCACGGGGAGAAATCAGGGGTTTCCTGTCTTATACCAAGGCTATTGTGAAGGCTCCAGATCATAGATGTGATCTAGCTAAGTTACAGTCACCTTCTGTGTGATCTGGAAAGTGCAAGGGATGCACTTGGGGCTGAGGGGCACAAATCACCCTAGGAAGGAAGAGGCAGAACTATTGCCCCTCCCCACCTATGCACCAGCCCATGGAGCAGGCCTGGCACACACGGACCTGGCTGATCTTCCCGAGGTATAACCCCTTCCTGAGCTGCCCCTGGGGTAGATTGGCTCTGCCTCTCTAAGCTAGCCTCTCATAAACTAGCCTCTTATGAGAAGGAAAAGGAGAGAGATGCTAAACAAGGTAAGGAAGGAAAAGGATACATTTGGTGGGGAGACAGATTCACATCCCAGGTAGCATTTGAGATTTAGCAAGAGCTGGTGGAGGTGGTGATGTCACCTGGGTCCCTCTCTTTGGCCCAGTCAGGTTACGACATCTCTCAGGATTCGGATGTACATGGTCTGGAATCCCAGGAGATGATGGGTATTGCAGCCATGAGGGTGAAACTCATTCTCTCTCATCTTTTAGCCAGCCAGTGTTCCCCTTTTCTTTGCTGCTGCCCATAGTCTCTTTCTGAGGACTCCAAATGGGAGTTGTGGGCGGAATAGCCCATCCTCCCATTGTTTTGTCCATCAGTTAGGCCTAATTTTTGACACACCAATTTTGGTTCACTGATCTCTGGTCCCACACTTCTCTTTTTATCAGGCATGCTCTTAATACAGCGCTTGAATTATATCAAGCAGGTCTTTTTGTTTAGATTAAGTCAGTCTGTGGGTATCTCTACATTGCGTCTGGGAGCTATACTCCCAGCCCAGGTCAATAGACTTGTGTGAGTGGCGCTTGTGCAAGCATGCTAAAATTAGCCGTGTAGACATAGCTTTGACCTGTTGCATGGGCTGCCAATCATGCTCTCAAATGCTCCCTCCCTGCCCCCTCCAGGCTTGAAAGCCTGAACTACAATGTCAAAGCAATGTCTATACAGCTATTTTTAGAGCGCTCATGCTAAACTCAAGTCAGTGGACCCAAGGTGGGAGGCTCCGCCCCCAGATGCAGAGTCTGTCTCTCTTTTGCATCTTTTCCCATCAACATTTGTTGTTATAGGTTATTATGACATTTTATGAACTTTTACTCAATTTTTACAGTTGAACTCGCAATTACAGTAAATTTTGAAGGCCCAATTATCACAACAGTGCTCAGATCTTTGAAAACCAGGCCATTTTCACATGAGTGCCTAAATATGGATTTAGGTGCCTCGCTTTAAGAAACCAAGAGTTCAAAATGTCTGTCTAGTGTTATATGTTCCAGTGCACGAAAATGAATCAAGACAAACAGGCCATTTTGCATCTTTATTCTTTTGTTTTAACATTCTTTCTTATTACATTCTTAATAAATAATAATAAACACCTAGCTCGTATATAGCACTTTTCAACCAGAGATCTCACAATGCTTTACAAGGAAGGCATTATCCCCATGTGGAGAAACTGAGGCACAGAGCATCACAATGACTTGCCCAAGGTCATCCAGTAAGGCAGTAGCAGATTTGGAAACTGAACCAGGTTTCCTGAGCCCCAATCCAGTTCTGTAGGCACTAAGAAACTCAAAAATACCAGTTAGTATTTTTATCCTATATATAAAAGCAGGCATTTCTAGTGATCACAACTGCATCCAGACTTCAGCCAACTTCTTCATTAGGGCACAGAAATATGGACTTCAACACAATGTTTCTGTTTGCAGGACTCAACATACAGAAAGAATTTCTCTCTGTAATTTCTATTATTCGATGACTTTTCTGAGGACAGAGGACTGTTGCCTACATGTAGTGAAACGTTTACATAAACCGGATGAACACCATTTCCTTTCCACCACCATTCTTTATTACTTTATTCAAATCCACCACAAACGGTAGATGTCGCCACTCATTTATTTATTGCCAAAACATGTTTCATTTCCTTGTTTCAGTTCTCCCAGGAGCAGTCATAACATTTTATAATAGAATCACATGCAAACAAACACTTGTCTTTCTCATATTCTCTCCCATTTTCTAGAGAAATTAAAAAGCTCTGGAAAGAGGTGTAGGCAGTTAAAATGGACCTTGGCGTCTGCTCTGAATCAGAGATAATGTCATTGTCTTTCTCTGTCGTGCTGTTTTCTTATATGGCATATTGGTTTCATCCATTTAACAGGATGGCCTTTTAAAAATGTGAAAACATAGATCTGTGATCTAGAGCTGAAAACAATTGTATCCCTTTGCAAATCCCATCATCTGTCTATGCTCATGGACCTTGACTTGGATTAGAAAATCCTGCTTTCCAATCCCCTCATCCCTGCATTGGAATTAGTGATGTAAAGGGAATAGGCACCATGTTTCAGCCTCGAAACCTTGAGCCATCCCCTTTCTTCAAAACTGTCTTCCTTAAAATCCTTGCTCTGCCCCATTGCTCAGCAATTAATTCATCATTTCCAATCCCCCAAAAATCAGTGATTCTGTGACCCTACATCTTTAAATAAATATACATCAGGTCAAATTTAATACCCAGACAAAACACATGCATCTCCCATTATCCCTTACATCTGTTATGTGCTCATGTCTGTTGCTATAGGAAATTATATCTCACTGGCTCAGCCAATCCCCTTTTTGTTCTGCACTGCCTCACTGGTGACTCTTTACCACGTTAATCAAGAGACTCACTGAGCAAGGACTTTGGTGTCTATAGCTCTCCTCAGAACATCTTTCACATCCTTGTTCCTCAGACTATAGATCAGGGGGTTCAGTATGGGGATCACTATGGAGTAGAAGACAGAGATATACTTGTCTGAATTGGGTGTGTACCAGGAGCTGGGTCGGGAGTAGGTGAACAGCAAAGTCCCTTCGTAGATGATGACGGATTTCAGGTGGGAGGCGCAGGTGGAGAAGGTTTTGCGTCTGGCTGCTGTGGAGCGGATCCTCAGGACAGAGATGACAACTAAAATGTAGGAGATGAGGATAATAGTAACAGAGATGATTTCCATGGAGCTGCCATAGGTGTTGAGCAGGAGCTCATTGAGGGAGGTGTCAGAGCACGAGAGCTTGAGGAGGAGAGGGAGGTCACAGAAGAAGTGATTGATGACGTTGGGGCCACAAAAGGACAATCTGAAGGCAAAGCACGTGTGTACCAGTGCGCTCAGTGTGCCCCCTATGTAGGACAGAACCACCAGCAGGACGCAGACCCTGGGAGACATGATGACCGTATACAGCAGTGGGTTACAGATGGCCACGTATCGATCGTAAGCCATGGTGGCCAGGATGAAAGACTCTGTATCAGCAAAGGTGCAGAAAAAATAAAACTGCAGCCCACAGTCAGCGTATGAAATGGTCTTGTTCTCTGACAGGAAGTTTGCCAGCATCTTAGGGACAACCATGGAGGGATAGCAGAGATCAACGAAGGACAAGTTATTGAGGAAGAAGTACATGGGGGTATGAAGGTGGGCATTACACTTGATCAGCACCATCAACCCAACATTCTCTGTCACAATCATACTGTACAGTGCCATGAATGCTAGAAAGAGGACAACCTGGATCGACGGGCGGCTGGGGAATCCCAGGAGAATGAATTCTGTCACTGTGGTGCCATTGGCTGAAGGCATCTCCTAGCAACGTGTCCTCTGCTGTAGGTAGAGAAAAGCTGGGCTGTGGGGGGCTGGGCAAACATGGGAATCTGGGTAAATGCACTGAAGACACGGCTGCAGCAAAACCCTCCAGCATCAATGAGAAGAGACACTAGTGCCTGGAAAGATTTTACCAAATTCCCAATTAATTACTTCCATCTAAAAGAAGCTAGCTGTGCCAGATCTTCTGCTGGTATAAATCGGTGTAACGCCACTGAAGTCAATGTTGCTAGGTCAGTTTTTGCTAACTGAGCATCTGGTCCTAGATTTCTTTCTTTCCCATTATAAAGATAAAGGGTTGAGATACTCAGCTGGTGCAAACCTGTATAGCAACACTGAAGCCAATGGAGCAGTGCTAATTTACACTGGCTAAGGAGATGGCTCTAGGTTAATATTTTCCCATTATCATGATACAGTCATCACAGTCACAGCTGGTGTGTGGTGCATCTGTTAAATCAGCTTCGCAACCTCTCTCCAGCCTAACAGTCATAGCAACCAAGATGCAGATTGGCTCCTCTCTAGTCCCATTCATCCCAGGAAGGTCTTATCCTTAAAAGCTAATTGGGATTAGTAAATGTTCTCAAGTGCAACCTATTCCTTTCCCCCCTCTCCAACCTTGATCTTTTAAGAAAAAAGGAACCAAAGGCAAAAAACTATGTGAATGCAATACTAGCTTTACAAAGTGCTATGTATCAAAGTCAGGACATGGGAAAAGTAGGGTTCCTATAGTAACATTAATTTCTCCCATATTGCACATAGTGGGCTCTATTCATCACTGTTCATCACTCCAGGTAGTAGTCCATTGATTGCAGTGAAATTACAATGATGTAAAACTGACGTAATTACAGCTGGGAATCAGACTCATCTCTCTCTCTGTTTCACACACACATATCTACATTAAGCCTACATTTACCAGTCTGATTAGTGATAAAAAAATATGATGTATGTACACTATGATCATGTTGTTGCTAGGATAACTGTAACTTTTTCAGTTATCGACTTTTTATATTGATACCATTAACATTGCATAAGCATAGCTGCTTTCCCCCTAATTCATAAATAATAATAATACTTAATAAAGAAAATCTCTCTAGTGCAAGCTCCTGTTATTGGTGACATCAACTCTGGTGCTCATGTTTGTTGGAGGTGGTATCCAAGTACCCTAATGCTAGTTGCTAGTTCATATACCATAGGGATGGGGATAGTGTTAAAAACATGATAGTGAATAGGGTTTTAAAAAATGTTAGGTGACTTTCAATGCCGCTTGTGCGCCTAAATCACCGAGATGCTTTTGAAAATCCCACCTACTGTTGATAGATAGATAGCTGAGACACACTGATCTCATCTATTTTAGTTAGGACAAAATGGGATTGGAAATATCCTCTTTAGTCACTTGAAACAGCTGTTACTTTTCTACCCTAAAAGGTCCCAATTTAGACTTCAGTTGTGTGAATGTCATGTTCAGATAGAGTAAATCCTACTTCCTTTTAGGGGACTCAGCTAATGGTGCCCTAATGTTTGGTAACCAGTTGGTGGATACATCATCCAGGCTGTTAATACAGAAAGCTGAGTATCCAAAAAATAACATTGCTTCAGTTTTCTGTACAAACCGCAGTATCCTCAAACATACCTGTGGCTGAGATCAGCATTCCTTCCTTGACTCCAGAAGCTGCTGCTGTTAGGAAGGAGGTTATATATATATGTATATGTAGCACTTCAGGGCATTTGGGACATAATCCCTGAAATATAAGAGAGCACCTGATCTCAGGGGTACACAATGCAAGCACTGAAACTGCCATCAATGTTGTTTGTGGTTTTTATTTTCAACTTTTTAAATGATTTTTTTAATCCACCGATTACCATAATTCTCTGGGCACAGGACAGGCATAAAAAGCAACAAACTAAATTAAACTGTCCCAAAGACAGCACAGATAGTTGTTGATACTGGACATTTTGTGATCAGTGTGAATATCAGTCAGACACGGTACACCCGATTTACAGATCAATAAGGTTTAATGTGCAAGGTTTTCTATAGATATACTAGTTGAATACAAAACCTAAAATTAACTACAATATAGCATACTCACTAAGCCTGGAGAGCTAAGCAGTCACTCAGAAGGCTGTATACAGGAGCAGCTTTCTTCAGGGGCTCTGACAGGGTGTCAGTAGCCTCTGGTCCGACTGGCAGCACCTGCTGCAGAGTCAGGTGTTAATGGAGTGCCCCTTTGTCTAAGTAGTGACTTCTTATACCCTTCCATAAACAACTTTCACCTAATTACCTCTCTACTCATTATTACATATATTAATTACCTACATTGGGATTTCACCCTTAACTACTCCCTGACGTACTCCCAGAGGTTCAAGGATAACTTGTTGTTTCCATCACTGTTATCTATGCGCAGCTGCAAGCATACATGTTGTGAATTTTGTCTTGTTATGTTTCGTGGTATGCAGAAACTGAGACATCTGCAAGGTTACTCAGTAGTCCTATTCATCTCTGCCAACCGGAAGATGTCATGCTACAGAGATCAGAAAAGTGATGCAACTTGCATGATGCAATTTGATACATTTTACATACGCTTGGAAGGATTCGATTTTATTGGTAACTGTCAATACACGTCAATTTACCCATATACACTAACAGATTAATGAAAAATATTTCCTTTGAAAATAATTGAAATTTACAGATAGGCAAAGGAAGAAAAATACTGCTTGAGAACTTTATTTAAGGCTATTTACTTTGTATATTTTGACAGATGATGCTGACAATTTCTGTTTTAATGTTATAAAGCTTTAATTGTTTGAATCTCAACGACTACTGTCATTAAATAATTATTATAGAATCATAGAATATTAGAGTTGGAAGGGATCTCAGGAGCTCATCTAGTCCAACTCCCTGCTCAAAGCAGGACTAACCTACGACTCTCCCATTGCCTGACCCACCGCCCCCCATAATTTCCACACCTATGAACAATTTAATAAATATAGAACATTTTAAAAAACAAACTTTGATATTATCAAAATTATTTTAAAAAGCGAACTGTGCCAAGCCTGATTGCACAGAATTAGGGACGTGCTCTGCACCATGCAAGCTCAGGACCCTTTAAGTGGTGCAATTCTAGGTCCTGTTCTTGTTCTTAATCAATGGTTGTGGTTCTACATATTATTAGCCACTGCTGAAAATTTTGTGGCTGATTCTTATATCTACTAAGGCCACTTTATGCCACCTGGTACACACTTTATGCCAGCTGCAGTGGAAATGAGAATCAGGCCCTTTGTTCTTAATGTGTTAAGAATTAAGGCACACAGGGGCAAATTCTTTGCTGGGGTGAATGGGTGCAGCTTCACTGACTTCTCAGAAATGAGAAGCATAAAGGGCAGAAGACCAGATGAACCATTTGGTTTGGTGACTTGAACTCAGCTGTGTTAGGCTGGAGCACTGAAAGTGAAGTTACCTGCATATAAAGCTTGAGGATGCTTCCTTTGCTCTCTGACTCACCTTAGCTCAAAGAGCTGTGGCTCAGGTTTACAAAGCCATCCAGGTAGGGGATGTACAGTTTACCCAAGTGTCACCATCTGGAGTGACACACATGCCATTGGAAAAGCCACTCACCAGCAGAGCTGCAAGGAATTGAGCTAGGCTTCTACTTCAAATACTCCTGGGGTTTTTGAGCAGGCAGCCCCTCTCCCTCCCCATTCCTTCTTCCTCCTCTTCCCCTTTCACACCTCACCCTGCTGGCTCCTCTCAATGCATCACACTAAAGAGGAATCAGAAGCCAGTGCTGCGTTTCACTGATCCCAACCCGTGGCATAAAACAGCCCCAGGAGGTGGCCGTGGGGTGTGGGGCCAGAGGTTACAGTCAGTGAGAGGAAGGCTGGACCACTGCAGGAAGAAAATGGGAAGGGGGAGTGGGAAAGGGCCAAACTGGGAGGCAAAGACAGACAACGAGGGAAGGAAACAAGAGGCTGGAAGAGGGCAGGGGGAAGGGAATAGTAGAGGGGCAAATGGGGTAACGGATAGCCTTGTGGGTAATGGAAAGGGACTCAGAACTACTGGGTTCCAGTCTCAGTTGTGTTGCTTATTTGCTATTTGACCTTGAGGGAGTCCCATGACATCTGTGTCACAGCTTGCCCACCTGTAAAGTGGGCATAATGATATTGACCTACTTTCTAGGTGCATGAAAGACCCTTAATGACTCTCAGATGGGATTAATAATGTTAGCAGATTTTTATTAGACATGAGGACACAGGCTGAGACCACAGAAGAAAACTGTCTCAATGAGCTAATCAGAACTTGCCAGTTTTGGATTTAGATACAGGGGCTGAGACTTGAGACGCTGCCTAAGTCATTTGGAAATCCAATGCCATTACATGAAATGTACAACTGGGGTGTAATGTTTCCCAGACAAAAGAGCAAACCACTTGCAGTCAGCGTGACTTTTATTGTAGATTAACATGCAAAATCCCCCTGAGGCATGAAATGCTGAATATGCCTTGTTTTCTACTGGAAGATCTTTCCTCTTGAATTGACCCATGATCACGCTCACCAGCAAATAAGCAGAATGCTGTGGCATATACAAAACCGTGCTCGTGATGACAGAAAATCTGTTAAGTAGGCACACATTGAACTGTGTAACCTGTGTCTGGCTAAACTCCCCATGCCCCTAACCAGTTACAAAATCAAGATTCTAGCTGTAGAGTAGATGGGATGTTAAAGGTGATGTTGAAGAAAAGTTCTCACTCATTTTCACCCAGCTGCATGTATTCTAGAACAGAATGACATCCTCACTTCCTCAGGTGACCACTTTTATGGACTGAAGCATAAGGATAATTCTTTTAATTTTTACCACAGCACAAGCTGATCCTATTCAAATAGGCACGTAATGTATTGCTTTGAATTTTACCCAAGTACTGCACGTCAGTTAGAAGCTGCATCGAATAGGCTGGTATAAAATAGTGTCAGGTTTTCTTGAATCCATGTTTATGGTTGCAGGGACAGATCTTAATCCTAGCCTGATCTAATTGAAATTTGTCATTGACTTGCATTGGACCAGCTAGAAGCCAATGTGCAGGGAATGTGCAGGTGTGCAATTTCTCCATCGCTGCTAAAAGCAGAGATGAGTACCCCCTGGTCTCATTGTCCTGGGTTTGATGGAAGCTAAGTCCCCCTAGAGCTTCCCCTTCCCTGGAGGGTGAGATGAGGATTCATCACTGGTCAGGAGAATCTGAAGTGGGACCGAATGAATGAGGAAGTGCCCAGCTGTGGAGTGTATTGGGCTTCAACCCCTCCCATTAGCAGTGGGAGGAGGTGGAAGAAGAGGAATTGTCCAGGCTAGGATGTTAGTGTTTTTCACATAGGTGTGACCTTACATTTGATTGTACTGAAACATTTGACTGAGGCCAGATTACTGCACCATCCTGATCCCGCTGTCCCAGGGACCTCCCCTCATCATTATTTACCACTTCACCAATCTTGGAGTCATTAGCAAAGGCTACCAGAAATGATTTTATATGTTTTTTTTCCCCCCAGATCATTGTTAAAGATACTTGTTACATTTAAGCCAAGGACAGATTCCTGAAGAACCTGCAAGAAACTCTGCAACCCACTGGAAATGTGATGGCTCCCCGTCTGTAATTAAATAGTGAGCTCTATCAGGCATCTGTTTACTGTTTATATTCTGTATTGGCTTTGTGTAGTGCTCATTTTGGAATGAAAACGTTATGGGGTACTAAGTCAAGTGCTTTCCACCTTGCTATGTATATTATGTCAACACAGCTGCCTTTATCAACCCAATTTAAAATCTCTCCAAAATCAAAGTCAAGTTCTGTGTTAAAACCTAGTCATTGATGTAGTAATTTGTTCTCATTCTTTTCCTTTTACGATATTCCATGACACATGACGAGGCAAAGTCTCTTCACAGTAACACCTATGATGACATATCACCGTCATAACTGGTGGCTTGCCCCTCCTACTTCAAACTGTTTTATCACAAGGAACAGCATTTATCTTTTAGTGGAAAGATAAAATCTTATCCTGATATTTTTTACCCCACTGTATTTTTTTTCTCAACATAGGTTTGCTCGGTTATTTCAATACTGTGACTGAATAAGTAGCAGCTTCTTTTGAAAGTCTTCACCTCCTTCTACATATAAAGTATTTTCCATTGTAGAATCCTTCTCAGGGCAACCGTCACGTCCTTGTTCCTCAGGCTGTAGACCAGGGGATTCAACACGGGGATCACCACCGTGTAGAACACAGAGGCCCATTTGTCCTGGTCCATTGAATAGCTGGAACTGGGCCTCAGATACATGAAGACTGTGGTTCCATAGAAGATGGTAATGGCCATCAGGTGGGAAGCACAAGTGGAGAATGCTTTGAGTTTCCCTTTGGTGGAGTGGATCTGCATGATGGTAGACACAATGAAACTATAGGAAACCAGAATTTCCACTGAAGTGAATATACCCAGAAATATAGCACATATAGAAAGCACCTTTGCATTGATGTGAGTGTTGGAGCAGGAGAGTTCTAGAAGTGGGGGGATGTCGCAGAAGAAATGATTGATAACATTAGAGTTGCAGAAGGATAATCTAAATGTAGAAATTGTTTGTATCATAGCATTCACAAAGCCAATGAGATAAGAGCTGGCCACCAGCTGGGCACACACTCTTGGGGACATGAGGACCATATAGAGCAGCGGATTATAGATGGCCACGTAACGGTCATATGCCATCAAAGAAAAACATCTGTGCAATGCAGCCTGGGAAGGAAATGCTGTTTTTCTCTGCTAAGAAATTCACCAGCATTTTAGGAGTGACAGCTGAGGAATAACTGAGATCTAGGAAAGACAAGTGGCTGAGGAAAATGTACAAGGTGGGTGTGGAGTCGGGGGTCAATCTTGATTAATACAATTATCCCAAGATTCCCCAGCAGGATGATAAGATACATTGCTAAAAACACCACAAAGCACATGATCTTCATCTGTGGGCTGTTTGTTAATCCTGAAAGAATGAACTCAGTCATCATGGTGTGATTTTCCTTGTCCATGTCCATAGCATACATACCTGACCTGTTCATATAAAGGTGGAATTGGATGAATAGAATGGAACTGAAAGTTAAATTCATAAGAAATACAAATTTGTTTCCCTAGAATTATCACATTTTGACAGCGGAGTCAATCATAGAGTAAGTCACATAGTGGTAGCACGTCATTGCCCTGGGTAATGAGCTCCTTGAGGCATTTGAAGGCCTCTCCATTGGAAGCAATCAAGGAAGAAGCAGCTAAGCCATATTGCTTTGGACACATATTTCAGGCAAACTTTTGCTGTGCATTGATTATTAGGCCCAGATTTTAGGCTTTTCTCCATCCAGCGTTACAAGGGCTAAGGGACTTAGCTAAACTGCCTTTTCAGCATTGACTTGGGTGCTTAGCAGCCTAAACCTCATTGAGACTGAGTCTGCTAAATGCTTATGTCATTTTTGAAATAGGTATTTAACAATTTACATCCCACCCCATGACTGCTCTGGGCCTACAACTGGAGTGGAAGGGGCACCCAGCATCTGTGGGATGTCTAGCACGAGCAGTGGTGCTGTGTTCCTACTGCGAAGGTTCCCATTGATTTCACTAGGACCTGTCTCAGACTCCACACAGATTTAGGAAGTGGCTGTGCTTTATTCACCAGTGCAAGAAATGTATTGGGAGCGGGGAGAGTAACCGCTCACCCTCACACACCGACAGAACCAATCATAAGTTGATGCACGAGAGACATGTAATGTTAGCAATTTGTCTAGCAACTAGCTGTAATGAGACAGAACCAAAACTGTCACATCTGTCTCAGAGCAGGCCCTTGGCAACGCCAAACTATTCCTTTAAAACAGTATTCACTGGGAATTACATTTTTGCTTAGTGAATTGTTTGTCAAATGAGCCTGATTTCCTTTGAATAAAGTTGGTGTTTATAAGTATTTGGACAGTAGTTTGGCCAAATCATATTCATTTGTGTGTTGTTCACAAACTGCTCACTCTGACTATTCAGTCTTTGCTATTTGTTCTTTTGTGAGACAGGACACCTAAGCCATATGATGTACTTCCCACTCCCTGCTTGAAGGGAGGAATATAAAACTTTTTCATCCACAGAAAAATGAAAGGTGGAAAAGTGCTCTTCCTGGGGCCAGTTTCCAGAAAAAGAATTTGCAATAAAATCTGTGGAAAGTTTGGGGTTTGCAAACATTTTCATGAACGCACGAATGGTCATCCAAATGCTGAAATCACACAAAACAAATAACAGAACCCAATGGATGATAGTGACCCAAAGTTGTTACTTTGGTTGTAGAAATATTCATCAGTCAAGCATAGGAGCTGGGCTAACATGGGTGAAGCAAACAAATGTAATTTTGTAATTCTCTTGTTCCAAGTTTACTTCAGTGAGTGGAGATTCCCCTAATTATTATTGTGCATGATTTATTCCCAGTTTGTAACTGAGTAATTACGTGTGTGCAACAGTGAAATTCAATTTACAACTTGCATCATTTGCAGAACTTTTTTTTTTTTTTTTCCAAAGGCATTTTAATTATGCCCACTGGACCATACTCTAAGAACCTCTAAATGTTAGCATGACATGCTCATGTTAGTGTTTATCTGGGATAAGAGCAAGATTATTTAAAAAAAAAAAGTTATCAGACCCTGAGTCCTACTTCAAAAGTTACTAAGTTACCAACAATCAAAAGAAATTGTTAATTGAATCTGCAACCTCCAGAGTTTTGAAGCTCCACTAGATTGCAAACATGCAAATAAAGTATGGAGATTCCATCTTTTGCAATGATTTGTTCTGACATTGCTGGAACCCAGCTGTGCTTGACTAGACATCAGAGCATTTCACCCATATGTTCCATAAGTGCTTAGTATGATTTTGGTATATTTTAGCAAGGCCATGGGGTGCATATGATGCTTAGTATATCCAAAATGTTGACTGTAAAGTTGGTCATAAAATTTTTGTTAAAAGAAATTTTGTCATAAAATGTTATTTCAGTTCAAATGATTTTTTTCCAATGAAATTATATTGATTTGAATGAAAATTCCCATTAAAACAAATTTTTCCAAGACAAAAAGTGCTTTTTGAAATTTAATTTCAAGAAAAAATTAAAACTTCTGGCCTTGGAATCTATGAATCTATGAACCATGAGTCTCACAATGTTGTTCTATTTTTAAGCTTCTTGATCCTTGATTGGGGGGGCTACAAAAATACAAATAATAGATAAGAAAAATGAAGACAATGATGATGTTTTGTCCTTTTTCAAAATGGCCACCGATTCCCATCAGAGATTCGACTGAAGCTACAAAGCTGCCCTTGGTTTGGAAAGCTGCCATTTCCTCACAGCCTTTGCAGGATGCAGAGTGGCTGCTCCAAGTAAAAATGGCTGTTAGTTCCAAGGGGACTGAAGCCAGACAGCCCTCAGGGAATATGGCCACCTCCTATGCCGACAGAAGGTAGGTCACAAACTGTGAGAAGCTGGTAGATACGGGCTACGGGTAGATACGGGGACGGGGAAATATAATATGAGAAGCAAGTTGATGTGGAGTAAGTAAGAGGATCTAAGATTGAAGAGGGTGGAGTGAGGGGAAAGGACACAAAGGGAACAGCTAAATATTAGGAACTGGGAAGGTCACTGAGTCTAGATTAATACAGCGGGAAAGCAAAGGATATCAAGGGGCTTACAGTATTACATTACTGTGGCGCAGGGACAAAGGATGTCAGCACTGGGCCACATTCCTGGGGAGCAGGGAATTGGGCTGAGACTTTGGGCACGAATTGTCCTCCGCGGGACATTTGGCTTGGGCTAAAAGGGCCATGTACCACACAAGCAATGATCATGCGCTGATCACAGCAGCTTTCTGGCCTTGGAGTTAGGGAAGGGGAAAGTCTGGAGCAGAACAAAATTACCTGACCGATAGGTACCATGGTAACGGGGTCATAATACGGGCGGGCTATGTCCCCCCTCCTATTCCTCCCCTCTCAACCTGGACAAAGAATGTGATAAGAAGAGTATTATCTCTTCTTTCTCAGACAGCATGCCTGTTAGGGAAAGCTCAAGATGTCTCCCTCTGGTTCTTCCCTTGTAGTCAGTTAAGGGAATTTATGGTCATTCCTGCTGTCAAGATAGCCAAATTCAGGGCAAAAATGCATATGCCAGGCAGGTTAAGTGATGAATAACAAACGGGGCGGGTGAAATGATATGCCTCCCATAGCCATTAATATTCATTTTATAACCGTTTATATCTCAAAATAAGAGCTTTATGGGGGGTTGTGAAGGTGTGTGTATTTACATATTATTTTAGGTAAAAAGTTGTAAACTAGTGAACTCGGGGCTCATTTCGTTGGATGCGTAGAGGAGGGGAACGAGCGGATTAGAAGCTGTAACCGAATAAACACACCTTATCATTCCACCCGGCTCAATCTTTGGGTATGTCTACACTGCAGAGTGAAGTCGAGTTACTTAAAGTTGACTTTCACCTGCCGATTTTTAGAACTCGCTGGATCGTGTCCTCACAATGCTCCTTTCACCGGGCTCGTGTCCACACTCACCACGATTATGTCGGCAGTCAAAGCAGTGCACTGTGGGTAACTATCCCACAGTGCAACTAGCTGTGGTGGCTGTTGGAACGAGATTCATCGTCCCATGATGCAATGCTCCTTCCCCCTCCCTTCTTCCCTCAAACAAACAGGAAACCAATTTTCATTCCGTTTGTTTATGCCGCGTGCTCGCCATTCCTGCAGAGACATGGAGCCAGCTCAACTCTCCACTATTATTGTGAGCGTCACAAATACATCTTGGCTTATCATCGAGTATTTTCAAAGAAGACTGAGAACCCGAGGCACAGGCAACCGCTATACCACCGAGGCTGCCCTGCTTCAAGCCATCGAGCGGAACAATTCCCGATTGCTGCAGGCCATAATGCATCATCTGCAATCCGTAGAGATCAGGTTCTGGTGCAGGGAAACAAGAACAGACTGGTGGGACCACATCATTATGCAGCTGTGGGATGATGACCAGTGGCTTCAAAACTTTCATATGCGAAAGGCCACTTTTCTTGAACTTTGCTCAGAGCTGGCCCCATCCCTAAAGCACATGAATACTCGTTTGAGACAAGCTCTGACAGTGGAGAAGCGAGTGGCCATCGCTCTGTGGAAGCTGGCAACCCTCAACAGTTACCGCTCAGTTGGGAATCACTTTGGAGTCGATAAATCTACATTTGGAGCTGCCGTGATTCAAGTGTACAAGTCCATTAATAGATTTCTGCTACGAAGGCTAGTGACTTTGGGAAATGTGCAGGACATAGTGGACTGATCTTCCTCAATGGGGTTCCCAAACTGCGGGGGATGGAGGGGGAGCATTGGTGGCACACACATCCCTATCTTAGCTCCTGCCCTCCTTTCTACTGAGTACATAAACCGCAAAGGGTACTTTTCAATGGTCCTGCAGGCCCTTGTAGATCACAAGAGTGGTTTTACAGATATCTATGTGGGGTAGTCATATGCCAGGGACAAGAACTCTCAGCTAAGTATATCTGCCATATAAGTAGTTCTCTCCCACCTTTTCATGGCAAGGTCTCATCCAAAGGTGTCTCCTCTAGATTCTCCTGACAGTGGTGACCCAGCGTATAGAGTGGCTACAGTACATCCCATAACTTAGGGCATTGCTGACAAACTGTGCAGCTGGTGATAGAGTTGCTGGGAAGATCCAAAACTAAAAAGCTTCATGGGTAACCTTAATGCAGGCATTTCCTAAATTTTGAGTGCTTGACTTTCCACCTTAATGTGTTTTTTGGTTTTATTTAATTTTTTTATTTTGGATGTAATTTCCTGTTTTCTAAAAACTTTAAAATAGAAAGAAAGAAAGAAAAAAAAGTCATCTCGTGGAACCATATTCACCCCCACATGGCTCATCAGCAAGGATGGGAGCATGAGATCCAGAGAAATTCCAAAAATCTGAAAAAGAAATTGTTCCAGCTCAAGATGGTGCTCTCAAGGGTTCCAGCTCCCTGCTACAGAGCTGTGAAACCTGTTCATGGGGGCCTGCTCCAGAGCCACGGATTCTTGAAGTCCTGCAGTCACCAGCTTGGGGAGCAGTCCACACTGTGGGCCTTCCTCACAGCCACAACCCCAGAAGCCCTAGGATTCCTGACTTTCATGCAGTCCTAACAGCAGGGTGTCCTGGAGTTACAGCGAAGCTCTGGGCTCCCCCACTTCCGGACATTTGCATGGCATGTCTGCCCCAGAGCCACAGACCCCTGGAAGCCTTGAGATTCCCAGCCACCCTTCAGGCAAGCTAAGAGGAATCCAGGCAGGTTTCTGACAGAACCCTCTGTGTGTGTTTTGTCAGAAGTTCATCTCAATTGATACACAAAAACCTGTTTCATCAGGAAGCTCCCAACCAGCTTTACCTAAGTCACTGGCCAAAATTTTTCTGATGGAACATTAATATAATATAATATAATATAATATAATATAATATAATATAATATAATATAAAAGTTGCAATAATAAAGATGAAACAAAATGTTTCAGTAAGGTAGTTTTGATGTTTCCAAAATGAAATACTCCAGAATTTTTGTTTCATGGTAAATTTCCACTTTATCTTCCATTTTCAAATGAAAGGGAGTTTATAAATTTCAGAATTTTCTGTGGAACACAAATTTCATTTCCTAACCAGTTTTAATCTCCATCATGCAATTGGGAATTGCAAGGGAAGCATAAATGGGCCCATAATGGCATAAAAAGAAAATAGGTCATAAAAATGTGCTGTCAGAGGAGAGGAATGCAGTTTTAAGGAAGGTAAGAAAAGAGCTCATCTGAACATCCGGATCAGCATCTGTTTACAATAATCCACAGCTGGCAGGTATATTTAGGAATGCAGAGGAGCCAAGTCAATAGGTCGAGTGTAAATTAACTAAAATGAGGACATGTTGTGGCAGCTACTGAGCAGAAGAAAAATGAAAGGAGTGTCAAAAGAAGCAGAGCTTATTATGGAGGTGATGACCATGTATCTGTAGTTATGGTTGAGCTCTGTCTTGTTAAAGTCACATTCTGTTAAATAAAATCATAGATAGTGGTGGTCCCAAGATGCAAAATGCCAGTTCAGGTTTTGTGTTCTTCAAAATTTGATGGGTTTTGGTTTGGCCGGTTATATAAATAGGGGAACAAGGTTCAGATCAAGATATGGTTCCAAAACTCCAAGGCCTTAACATTTTGGTTTGGACCTGAATTCCGAGTGTTTAGAGTGGAAGAGTAAAGAGTGAAATGGGATAACACAGAAGTACTAAATATTTTGAAAGGGGGAGTAAACACAGTCAAATCCCTCACCCTCCTTTATTCTCTTAGTCATGATTTCCATATACAAAGAACAACCACATGCTTTTAGTTGAAGGATGTGTATTATAGGTTGAGGAAAAACAATGAAAAAAAGAAAGAAAGAACAAAAGTAATGTCTCCGAAACAACACAGTGTGTGTCTCCTCTGTAACAGGCTGCATCTGAACTGAAAACAAAATGGCAATTGTCCCAAGCACAGAACAGACTTATAGAAATATTTAGCTTGATTTTCAATGGCACTTAGCAACCACAGATCCCATGGCCTCGGTAGGGTTTATGGGTGCTCTGTATCTCTGAAATTCAGGCAACTGAGGGCCAAATTATGAGAGGATTCTTATGGAGCTATTCAAGGTGGTGTCACATTACCAGTCTCTCCCTTCTGTATTCTGGAGACTGATATTTCCTGCTTCCATGCTTCTCCTCCAGTCAGGGCCATGATTTAACTCCTGTGAGCTAACCATAAAGATGCAATGACCAGACAGCAAAATCCCACCTGTGACATAAATTGCAGCCCTGAGGCCATAGTGGAAGGACAAGTGGACAGTCTTTAAATTAAATTACATTAAATTAAATTAAATTTTAAATTACATTACATTCTGGTTCTTCCATACTGGAATTTTTTTTTAAATTCCCTTCCAGAAAAAATTTCCCATTTCTGACATTTTGTTCTGATTTGGAATTAAACGTTTTCTAAACATGCAAAATGTTCTGAAGGATGGCAATTCCACTTCCTGCACAGATCTAGTAATGGCCACTGATAACATTGGGAGGTGCTGCCAACGTGCCATTAGCATTGGCAATTTATCATCAAGTGTAACCCAATGCTTAGTGTGCTTTTCAGGTCCCCTTCTGTGCCAATCCATGGGGAGCGTGAGTTTGTAAAATTCCCCATCAAGAAAAGCTTTCCTGTTTAGCTCAAGCTGTAGTGACTCATGCTTTCAGCACTGGAGTCATTCCTTGTTGGGTTGGCCAGGAGAGGAAAGGGTTTTTCCTTCTCAGGGCCTCTTCCAGCTCCGACAATGGAAAGATACACATTGGCTTCAGTGGGATTTGATAAGGCATTACAAAAAATGACTAAGAATACTAAGGTTCTGATCCAACAAAGCATTGAAGCCTGTGCTTAGTTTTAATCACATGAGTGGTCCCATCGATATCCGTGGAATTATTCTTAAAGTTAAGCACTTACATAAATGCTGGGATGGGGGCTTCAGCAACTCAAACTTAGCTCCTGACTGTGAATCTTTCCTGACTGATCACTCTGCTCAGAGCCTGTTTCACTTCCTTATTCCTCAGGCTATAGATCATGGGGTTTAACAGGGGAGTGATGATCCCGTAGAGCATAGAAATAATCCTGTCCTGATTCGGTGAATAGTGAGAGAAAGGGCGCACGTAGGTGAAAATGGTGGTGCCATAAAACAGGCCGACCACAGTCAGGTGAGAGGCGCAGGTGGAGAAGGCTTTGTGCCTGCCCTTGGCAGAGCTCATTCGCAAGATGGCGAAGATGATGTAAATGTAGGAGACCAGGGTAATCACAAAAGCACTGCTTCCTAAGACTCCTGCCACAATGAGAACCTCCATTTCACTGGCATAGGTGGAGGAGCAGGAGAGGGCTACCATGGGAGAGATATCACAGAAATATTGATTGACTTTATTAGACCCACAGAAAGATAATGTAAAGGTGAATGACGTGTGCAGCAGGGAATTAAGAAACCCTGCAATCCAGGTGCCAGCCGCCAGCTGAGCACAGAGTCTTTTATTCATTATGCCCGTGTACTTCAGGGGATGGCATATTGCAACATAGCGGTCATAGGCCATCACCGCCAGAAGGAATATCTCTGTGCCCACCACATCAATGAGGAAATACAGCTGCAGCACGCAGCCAGCAAATGAAATCTCCTTATTCTCCCACAGGAACATGTCCAGCATCTTTGGCACTGTGATGGTAGGACACAGGATATCCAGCAAGGACAAGTTACTGAGGAAGAAATACATGGGGTTGTGCAGGCGAACATCCATTCCTATGGCGACGAGGATGGTGATGTTCCCTGCCAGCGTGGCTAAATAGATGAAACAAAACAACAGAAAGAGGGGGAAACGCACCTCCGGGAGGTCAGAAAGTCCCACAAGGATGAATTTAGCCACTACAGTGTCGTTGGCTCCCTCCATCTTTCTTTTGCCAATAGGATTTTACTGCAGGGGTTTACATGGAAGAAAGAAGCAAATGCATATATGTCAAAATGTCAGATGCATCAGAACCAACCAGATCAGTTTTTCCCAACCTTCCCAGGTTGGTGACCCCTTATTAGCGTCCAACATTTCAGGACACCTTTCTATTTACTGTAAGAGTAAAAAATGTATCAATGATAAATGTACATCATTTATTTGTGTGTGTGTTTCAAGAGGTTCACCTTGAAGGCCAAAGGTAGGCAAGATTTTGTTTGTTTTAGATTGCTCAGCACATCACAACCCCCCGATTTATTTTCATGACTCACTAGGGCAGTGGTTCTCAACCACAGGTACACATACCCCTGGGGGTACACAGAGGTCTTCCAGGAAGTACATCAATTCATCTAGATATTTGCCTAGGTTTATAACAGGCTATGTAAAAAGATCTAGCAAAATCAGTACGAACTAAAATTTCATACAGACAATGATGTGTTTCTACTGCTCTATGTAATAGACTGAAATGCAAATACTCTATTTATATTTCAATCGATTTATTTCATAATTAGATGGTAAAAATGAGAAAGTGAGCAATTTTTCAGTAATAGCATGCTGTGACTCTTTTGGTTTTTTTATGTCTGATTTTGTAAGCAAGTAGTTTTTAAACGAGGTGAAACTTAGAGTGCCCAAGACAAATCAGACTCCTAGAAGGGATACAGTAGTCTAAAGGTTGAGAGACACTGCTTTAGGGGTCACAACTCAGCCGCTTCTGAAATCTCTGCTTCTAAATGCCTGGGGAGCTCGTTGCCTCAAGGTATTATTGTGGCATAGAAACAAAACAGTCATATTGGATCAGACCAATGATCTATCTACACCAGTGTAGTCCAACTAATCTAATCATCAACAATGGCCAGGACCAGCTGCTTTAGAGGAAGGTGCAAGAAAGTCTGCAGTAGGCAACTATGGGATAACCTGTTCGTAGAAAGTTTCTTCCTCTCTCCTACTGGTCAGAGGCTGGTTTCTGCCTTAATCAATATGGGTTTATATCCCCTCAAAAAAGGTTTTTTAAATTTTTTTTTAACTTTATTAGAAATCTGGATGTTGTTGTTATCCATAAAATGCCCCAATCTTTTTAATTCCTGCCTCAATGATATCTTATGACTGTAAGTTTCATAGGCAAATATATCAGACCCGAGTCTCACACAAACTAGTACAGTAGGAACACTTGAAAAGTTCCTTCTGTTTATATAGAGAGAAAAGGTTTGGGAGATAGTCCCTATAATTTAACTGGGGAATTACTGCTTAAACTGATAATACTGATAGAGTCAAAAGGAACATTTTTAGTGCATTCCCACTGTCTTATTCACGGAGTGATCCACTTAAATAAGAGGGAGTTAAGGGCAGAGGGCAGTTTTGGCTCCAAAGAGTGATGTGATTAATTATTCATGTATTAGCTATTAATTATTACGCCATGTCGAGAAACATAGAGGGGAGAAAAAATCTTTTTTACTATTTTAATTTCACTGATTGTAATTATTAGGACAAGACAGTTCAAATACTATATTATATTTCATTATATAGGAGATGTACAAAAAATAGGATATTATAAAAAGTATAACACTGTCCAGGATAGACACTCAGTTCTGCCCAATTTAAATTCTATGGGGCTTTACTACTGATTTAAATGGGATCAAGATCAGACCCTCTAACAAAAATATTTTGGTTTACAATAATAGCAGGAACCTTTACCTAAGAGAACCATCTAACCCAAACTGCCATTTGATGTGTAGCTAACTCGGTCTAGACATCACAGAACTGCAAAATACTAATAAATACTAATATTAATGCATTAATCTGTTGGCAAAAAATGTAAGAATTTATCTAGACTCTTTTTTGTTTTGTTTTTTTCATTCCCCACATGCATAAAAATTGAATATGACCTGTAATTTTGTATATTCATTTGACAAATTAAACTAATGTTAAACATATAATTATTTGTTGATTTACTTGCACACAAAATTATTAGACAATCAGAAATGCTAACATAAATGTTCATTCTGTAACAAAATAAAAAAACAGCCAGCAGAACTGGGTCCAGAGGTAGAATTAATTAATGATTCTATTCTGTATTAACTAAGAATAATTATGATCATATGTTTTGTTTATAATTGCATAACAACATAAATTTAATGAAACAACAGAGGGAAAAGGTTACTTTCCATATTTATTTCACAATTTTTAATTTCTAGGACAAGCTAGCTTGAACATTATACTATGTTTCTTTATGTAAAAGTTGTACCAAAAATTAGAAATTAAGTTATTACAAAAAATTACCTCTTGAAACACACATCAGACCCTATAAGACTTGACAAATTTCAGTTTACAATAACAAGAGACTTCATTACATAAGACATCTATCTAGTCCAAAGTATCATTTATGGATGATAAGGAAAAGCTACTTTGGTTTAAACTCAGATCAAATACACCACAGACATTCAAAGTATTGTATAGTTATCATTAGTAATTTATAATAATGATATATATTGACCTATAAGTGCATAAACACTAGGAATTTATTTAAACATTTTGTTAGCTTTTTCCATTTTCAAATCTACATACAAATATGCCCTGAAGTTTAGTTTATTGACTAGATGAAAGAAAATGAGCAAATTACCTCAAGCAAATTAGTTTATGTATTTGTAATATGGAAATATTAGTCACAGTCAGAAATAGTGACATAAAAATTCATTCCATTGTATAATCACAATTTTGTTTGCCTACCTTGAGAAAAAAGAGCAGAGTCTTTTTTTGATGCTAGAGGTTTTCATAAATATCTGCTGGCAATTATACCTGAGGACCACAGTCTCTAAGGGATCTCACAATTACTACCATCTTCAGACACATGAGGCTTTTCTTACTCTTATCAAAGAATAACAAAGCCAAAAATTGAACTAATCTATTACCTCATCCAGAATTCTGTGGTTTCATGCCTATTTTATTCCAGAGGACTTTTCGATAAGGTCGTGTTGTGTCCCAAATGTTTGAAAACTAAGCCAGGAAAACAAAATCAATCATGCCCTGACCCCACTGCAACTCCATCAAGTTTTCTTAAAACCTGACATATCTTAATTTATACATTTTCCACGCTGCCCCTTCTTTTGGCCAGTCCTTTGTACATACATACAACCCTCCCGCCTTCCCCACACACAGAATTTAGGAAATGTGTTGAAGGTCTTCATAGTATTGTTGCCCCTCTGCTGAGCAGTAGCAGATGCCAAAACCTTGTAGATCAGCTTCCCATTGGAGGAGAAATCAGAGATGAGGGGCTTGGGTATGAGGGGCTTGGGCTGGCCTCAATTTCTTGAGACAACTTGCACAGGTTTTGATGATTTTCTTGATAATCAAAAGAGCTAGAAACTTACTTTTTTAAATGAAAGATGAGACTCTGGAGAACAATTGAAATGTCTGTCCTCCACCTCGCCCCAGTGAGCACACCCCCACACCCAAAAGGGGCCTTTCAAGAATCCATCCAAATGACCACAGCTGATTACAAGAAACCTGCTGCAGTGATTCAAACAAATGGGAAGTTTAAGTTTTTCTTTGGTGAAGACACTAGACAGACATTGCTACTGTAGTAGGGTTTCTCTAAACCAATACAATAATAGCCTGGTTTTCGAAGGCAGTCAGCATAGCTATCATTGACCTGAATGGAAGTGGTAGGTGCTCAGCACTTCCGGAAAATTATGCCATAAACTAGGACTGTAAAAACTGGTGATGTCTCTGACATGCCAGTTAAATTCAAGACCTTCCACAGAAATAAGCAGGATTGAAATTAGTATCAGATGGAAACATTATATGGGATGTTCCTAATTCTCAAACTTGATTGCATAATTGAATGCCAGTGTGGTATAGCTTGCCCAAAGAGTACTAAATATTTAATCTCCCAGAAGGTGCTCATGTGCTGTTGCAAGACAAAGATTACAGCAGTCTTACTGTAGCAAATCAGGGTGACATGGACAACTGATACAATTAACATACATCTTACACAGAGCTAGGAGTAGATCTTTGGCCTTGCATCTCCTAAAAAGGCAGGTCTGTACCATTTGATCCAATAAGAGCTTCTTGAGGGAGTAGTAACTGCTCTGGCCTGGGGTCCTGGAGCTTGGGCTCCAGCCCAAACTCTAGCATCTACACTTCTATTTTATAGCCCTGAAGCCCAAGCCCTGAGATCCTGAGCCAGCTGTCCTGGGCCAGCTGTGGGTGTTTTATTACAATGTAGATCTAGCCATTGACTTCAAAGGTGAGCAGCTAGCATCAGTGAGACTTACCACATTCTTCATGTTAGGCACATGCTTAAGCGCTCTTCCTGAATGGGGATCCTTTCTAGAAGCAGGGCCTATGACATTAGAAGCACATGGAACCATTTCATGAGACGTCCCAAATTTCCAAATGTGGTTGTCTAAACCAGCTTTACATTTGGGTCGCCAGACTATCATTTAGTTGACAAATACCTACCACTGATCTCTAAATGGTGGCAGACCTGGGTACCCTACCATAGTTGACAAAGTCTGAACATGAGACCTGATGCACAAACTTCAGCTGTGACGTAATTGCATGGAAGCTATAGGAGTTAGTCTTGGCATGAATTGCGCCCAATACAGCCACAGGTTTAGTAGCTGCAGTATACCAGGGCCTAATCATAATCAGGTGGGTAATCATGTGTCTACTCAAATCAAAGGCAAAAATCCCATTGGATTCAATGGCAACAGAATTGGGCCACAAGTCACACCAATACAGATATTAAACTGAAGTAGGCTAGATTACATTAAACTGTTAAAACATTATACTGTTCATTAAGGGTCTGTTCCTCTGAATCAATGAGGGCATCCATGGAATAACACAGCACCTCAGAGAGTCTGACTCTAATTTTATTCCAGAATAATAATAAATAATACCTAGTTCTTATATGATGCTTTTCACCAATAACTCTCAAAGCTCTTTACAAAGGGGGGGGGCAGTATCATTGTTCCAATTTTACAGATGGGGAAGCTGAGGCACAGAGAAGGGAAATAACTTGCCCAAGGTCACCCAGCTGAATCAGCCATAGAATCAGCCATAGAACTTGGATTTCCTGAGTCTCAGTCTGGTGCTCTGTACACTCTGTCACACTCCTGTAGCATTATGCAAATAAGGCATAGCATTAAGAGCCTACTCCACAAGCCTGTATCGCACTATGAGGTTGGCATGCCAGTCACATGATATAGGAGCACTCGGATGAACTGTCCAATTAATGAAGGCAGTGCTAGTCTGGTCTTGTTTAGAGATGGGAATCAAACAGAATCAACACCCTGGAACTAGCCACAGTTGAAGTTGGGAGGTGTTCAGATTTTATTATTAGGTCCTGCCCTTTGTAGAGGCAGGCTAATGTTGTTGGGTGAGTAGCTAATGTTTAATTTCTGCCCAAGGGGTGTCCATCAGTTAGAGGAGGTGTACAGGCACTGAATCCCCAGAAAGAATTCTTACTTACTCTTCCATGTCAATCCTGGGAGCACTTGGACACTGAACAGCAGAGCATCCCCGGCCTGACCCTTGAGATGTGTTTATCATACTCCCCATAAGAGTTGTGAAGGAGCCAGAATTTCCATTTTATGGGAAATTCTGTGATTTCAACAATTGTTTTTATTCTTAATTGGAAACATGATTTCAAAATTTCTCATGAAATGAAATTTTCCACCAAAAAAAAAAAATTCAGGTCTATTTAAACATTTTGTTTTGATAAAATATTTCATTTCGATTTCAACTCTTATAAATGTTATATTATATGAAAAAATTGTAATAGAATATTAAACAAAATAGATCTTAAAATTATAATTGTTTCAAAACAAAAAATTGACACATTCCTTTTTGACAAGGTCAAAACACTTTATTTCTGGGTGTTTGTTTGTTTTGTTGTGTTTTGTCATATAAATATTCCTGAAATCAACACATTCACATGGAATATTTTGATTCTGACAAATCAGAATTTTCTGACAGAAAAGAAGAACTATTAAATCTTAAATCTCCATGCGGTTCAATTGCTGTTGTTACTAGCCCACAGATTACAGAGTGCATATCTCTATGTCATGGCATTGTTTTCTCTTTATTTCACATTTACATTTCTAAAGAGTCTGCTATCTGAAAAGGCGGCTGCTTTCTTTTTTTCTTAAAGACATAATTGATGGAGCCTATTCCAGAAGAGATACACACGTCATGCTCTTTCATGGAGACTTTACTTTTGTTCTTTCTTGTTTTGATTTTTCCCTTCATGTTAAGTGACATTTATTCTGACTGACATGATTTTTCTTTGTTGGACAGAGGCTGTATGGATTATCACATCTTTGAACTATCCATCATGGAATGTCTTCAGTGTTGTTAGTCCAAGTACTACTAAACCGTAACACTGCAAAGCAATGATGTGGTATTGCCAGCACAGACTGTACTACACCTTAAGCCTATTGTCAGTATTTGAAGATCATGTCTCTTCCAAAACTTAAGAATCTTTATGCCTGCAATAAAGTACCTCTGTGGCACGGCTACAAAAGGACTGTTAGGCACAGGCTTACTGCACTGCCTGAGCCGGATCCTCAGCTAGTGTCAAGCATTGTAGCTAAGACTGTCAGATATAAGGCTTCCAGTGCAGTGTCTGTGTGGGGTGATAGCTTAAGTAGTCCCATTATTTATGTGTATTATGTGGTTTTGGATTCATATCTGAAGGGCGAAATGTGTTCTGTTGCTTGCCCAAAAATTATTAGGTTCTTATGCCTGTGGGGCTGTACCAGTGTGGTATTGCTAAAGATTTTTGGGCCTTTCTAATTATTAATAACTATTATTATTATCATTTGCAGTGTTGCTGTTCCCGTGCTGGTCCCATTCATTCTGAATGGCTTCTTGCAACATATGTTAATTCTTTATCCTTAGCAATCTGTTCCATCTTGTATGTAGCTGTGACATTCTGAGTATCTTTCCCAGACCAGAAGAAGAGCTCTGCAATAAGGCTGTCTCTTTCACCAACAGGAGTTGGTCCAAGAAAAGATATTACCTCACCCACCTTGTCTCTATTTTTCCTACGGCAGAAGATCACATCCTCTGATCAAACAGGGAGTGGGATCCCCTTGAGGGAGCACAGAATGTATTCTGGGAGGGGGGTGAGAAACTTCAGGGGGGAAAAGACTTACTGCACACATTTTATGCACAGCAATGAATTACTAGCAAAGTGGATTCCTCCTGAAATATCAGATCCTCAGATAGCACTGTGCAAAGCCGTCCCTAAGCTACAGCAAATAGGGGCAATCGCCCCAGACCCCGTGCTTTGGGGGGTCCCGACACTTCAACATTGCAAGAGTTGCCAAGCTCCGCCCTAAGAAAGAACGGAAGTACATCCAAAAACGAGACCAAATCTGCCCAATTTTTTTTACTGCAACAAACATGGCAGATTTTGCATTTCCGGCTCTGGTCACATGGTCCAGGAAGCCAGAAATTCAGGAAGCAACCAGGCCCAAAACACACAAAAACGACTCACGATGTTAAGGAGGGCCCACACAGTGTGGTTTGCCCCAGGCTCTGCACCCCCCTAGAGACGGCCCTGGCGTTGTGCATTTTGACGGATTTTTGTTAAGCTTGCATAGCATTACACAAAGTCATTGCCATCTGTATGTTAATCCATTTGTTGTGATGCTGTGTGCACTTTTAATTGTAAGGATCGACCACAATCGCAGTTTTGCATTTTCTCTCATTAAAATGGATTGTTGGCTCTGTTTGAATCAATGCCTCACAGTTTTTAATATTTAGTGAGATTTGTATATTGATTTTTTAATGGTATATGAGGATGGGGGGGCAAAGCATAACCTACTTATCAGGCGGGCGGGGTGTAAACTACTACACACACAAATAAGGGATCAAAATAAGTGTGAGAACCACTGCTCTACAGGAATTTATGCAAGAAAAGATGCATTGGGTCATGCGACTAATCATTTACTAGGACTTAATGATGTTTCTAGCCTAAAGCCATAAGAATTTTGCCTACAGGACCATGCTTGTGGTGTGTTGCTAACTTCAAGGTTATAAAACCTGATGCTGGCTATGTTGTGTCACCACTTCAAAGATTATTAAACTTTATCCTTCCAGAGCAGTGGCTGTGTTATATTGGTAGCTTAAAGATTAAAACAGATGCTTGTGAAATACACTAAATTAGTGTGTCTGATAGTGACTTCTCCCAACCATTACAACAGCCTATTGCATTCACTTAGCTAAAAGCATCTTCTGATGTCTTGGGTTTGATCTCTGTTGATTATGCTAGTCCTGCTTTCACAGGAAAGGCTCATCACACCTGCTCACTGGTGTCTTTGTAGTATTAATAGCTCAAAGATTATGAAGGCTAATTTCTGCAGGACAGTGTTTGTGAAATGTCTCTAGCCCAGTAATTGTGGCTGTCTGTCTGGCCAGCAGGTTCAGTGTGGCATTGCGAGTCCCAAAAATATTAGAGATTAAGCCTATATGGCTGTGCCTGTGGGATGCCTCTGGTCCAAACGTTATTATGCCTTCAGAGTAATTTGTGCCGGTGTCATGTACTAGTCGGCCTTAGCTAGTCAGCCTTAACTAACAATTAGGCCTTAAACATATAGGAGAATCGATACTGTTGCTAGTCTAGAGTCTACCAGGTCTAAAGTCTTCTGGACAGCCTTTGTGTAGTGCTGGTACCTTAACTAGTGCCATTTCTTTTGTGTGCACTGAGGCCTAATAATTTTTAGGTGAGTAATCCCACACAGGCATTTCCATACAGACTTGAAGCTTTATAATCTTTAGGTGAACATTACCTCACAATGGTGCCAACTCCCAAAATGCTATCCGCGAATCCGAGGCACAGTAATTATGTGGTGTTAATAACTTAAAGATTACTAGGCTTTATGCCTACATATTACACTGGCTTAGTGTGTGTTCATGTGCACGCATGCTCACGCATGCATGAATGAATATATGACCTTCCAGTAGCATGCCTGAGCACCAGTATCAGTCAAGCCATGTCTTTCAGCTCAGGTAGTATGAATCTGTTTGGGTTTTTTTCTGTGCTGAAGACCTCATAGTGAGTCTTTGTTGATCATCAAGATGTCTGTTTGAGTGCCATAATGGCTCATTACATCTGCACAGCAGCTTCATATATATTTGCCTACGTACAAGTTATTAGGCTACAAGTATGCAGGGCAGTATCCATGAGGTATGACTTACCTACAGTTATTAGTAGCATGAATCGGAAATTTTCCTACAGAATGGGTTTTTTTTTAACCAGAACATTTCATGTTTTTCAGCACTGTAATTTCCATGGGAACATGCTGATTTTGGGAAAAAAAAACACCTCATTAAGAAAAGGAAACAATTAAAATGATGTGTTTTGATGGTACTGGGCTGGAACATTTTGATTTGCCGTTTCAAAATGACCTTTTATTTCAATTTTGTTTCTTAGGACACTATTGTATTGCCTATGTGGTATAGCACATCTAAAAATGATTAGACCTTAAGTCTAGGTGGGAGCATCTGTGTGGTATTGCTCTCCAAAAGATTATCAGGCTTTGTGTATTATCGGTAACATAAAGTTTATTAGGGCACAAATCTGCCTAGCAATACTTATGAATTACTGCTCACCTAAAGATTATTAGACTTTGAGCCTAGATGGAAGCACCTGAGAGATATAACTCACCTAAAGATTACTAGGCTACAAACTTGCATGCTAATACTTGAATAGCATCCCTCACGTTAAAATTAATAGACACCTCATGCCCGCCTGGCAATGCCTGCGACTTATTGCTCACCTAAAGTTTATTAAAACACAAGCCTGTATAGCTATAACTGTGTGCTATTGCTCACCCAACTATTACTAGGCCACATGCCTGCATGGCAGTACCTCTGTGGCATTACTCATCTAAAGATTTTCCAAGGATACTGTAGGAAATTCACATTGAATTAAGGTTAAATATCTTTGGATTCCATCGTATTAAATACAAAGTTCATTTATTAACGTGGGCCTGGATGATCAAAAGACCATATTGAACAATGTGGCAGACAAGAATGATCTTTTAGGACAATACATGTGAAGTGGATTTCCTGGCAAATATCTAGGGGACAGGGAATGCAAATTTCCCACCTCCAGTTATGCAAAAACCCAGCCTTCTGAAGCTATGGCCTGAGAAGTGGGCCTTTGTCTGCTGACTACCAGACATCCCTATTCACAGGGGGGTGTGTTCTGAGCCCTAGGTGTAGTTTGAAGCACTGACTTCTACCAGAGCCCTTGCTGAAGTTGGGAGATGGTCTCTGGTAAACTTAATAGCATGTGTGTAGGTTGTGTTATTGTTTTTCATGTTTTCTCTGAATGCTTTCACCTTAAGAATAAATTTGCTAGTTTATCAAGGTCTGTGTAATACTTTACAACTGCTGGCAATTACACTGTTCATAATATTGAAAAAGAAAGCAAAGCACAGATGCTGCTGGCCTGTTTAGGCCATCTGATTGCTGGCGATATCACAATGCAGGGAGGGAACTGGAAAATCCCCACTCAGAAGGGAGAGAGATGCAGATCTCTATCCAAGAGAGGTGATGGCTGGAACCCTCGAAAGCGTGCCCTTGGTGGACCAGGGAGGGAGAAATACAAGTGCAGTTGCTCTGATGGTGGTATTGCTCACCTAAAGATTATTAGGCCTTAGACCAAGACGGCATTACCTGAATGTTATTTTTCACCTAAAGAGCATTGGACTTCAAGCCTATATGGGAGTATCTGTGTGGTATTCCTAATCTAAAGATTATTAAACTTTATGCCTAGATATCAGCATTTGTGTAATATTGCTAATCTAAAGATTATTAGGCCGCATGCCTTCATGGCAGTCCCTGTGTGGTAATGCCCACGTTACTTTGGGTGTTTATTAGGCTTCAAACCCATATAACAGTACTTGTGTGGTATTGCTCATCTAAATATTATTAGGCCACAGGCCTGCCTGGCAGTAACTGTATGGCATTATTCTCCGAAAAATTATTTGGCCTGAGGCCTAGTTGGTATTACCTGTGTGTTATTTCTCACCTACAAGGTATGACTGTATTTTGAGCGGGAGGTTGGGGGGTAGGATTCCCAGCTTGAGGACACATACCCATGCTAGCTTTGGCTGAGCAAGCACACTATATATAGAGCGTAGCTGGGGTGGCATCCACTGTAAGTGCATGCCCAGCATCTCGGATGGATATGTACTTGGGGGGCTAGCCCCTCCTGCTGCTTGCACCACTGTAGCTACACTCTAGTGCACTAGCTCAGTCAGAGCTACTGAGGATATGTCTCCCTGAGCTGTGAGTTACAGCCCCAGCTCGAAGTGTAGACATACTCTTGGAGTGCTAGGCTTCAAGCCAATATGGCAGTACCTGTATGCTGCTGCTAACCTAAAGATAATTAAACCTTAACCCTAGATGTCAGTATCTGTGTGGACTTATTCACTTGAAGATTATTAGGCCACAAATCTGCATGGCCATACTTGTATAGCATTGCTCAGATTGCTAAAGATAATCAGGCCTCATTCCTCCCTGGAAGGACATGTGACATGATGCTAACTTAAAGTTTCCTGCATCACAAATCTTCCTGGCAATATCTGTGAGGTATTGCTTATGTAAAAGTTATTAGGGCCACAAATCTGCATCGCAGTACGTTGTCAGGTATTGTCCACCAATGAATAGTCCTTGTTATGGCTCAAGTGCTTATTATGGGGAAAATTGATGGCATGAAAAGTGATGTCAAAATGATGTTCTAATTTTCACATTTTTTTTTTTTACTTTGAGCCAAGTTCATCTAAGAGGAAGCTCTGCTGGGTTCATTTGGGGTTACACAGGGAATGATTGTGGCCCAAAGTTTTTACCCAAAAAGCACTTTTATGTTCAGGTTTTTTACTAATTTGAATGTTGTTGATTTTAAAATAAAATTTGCTCACATTTTCTACTCACAACCTTGTCCCTTATTTGTGTCTCTTTTACTGCCCCCTCCTAACTAGTGTCTTTAGTGCCACAACCTGCAGTAGAACCATATTGTCAATTGTTCTGTCAGGTGGGGTGAACTGTATGAGAGTCAAACAAGAGGAAGTGTGCAGAACAGCAGTGCTGGGAGTGATGAAATAGCTTGTGCAGCATGACAGATATTAGACAGTCTTGTCTTTGCAAAATATACCTCTGCATTTATTCTCCAGGGTTTGGGAACTGTGGGCCAGATTCATCAGTCTGCTCTGTCTGCTTTGGGCCACTCTAACAAAGCAAAGCATCTAGAAACCTAGTTTAGTGAAGCCTAAATTTACAGCTGCTTTGCATTCTTAAAATGGCAGAAAGCAGCCAGATTAATATGATCTATAGTCCTTAAACTGCTTCTCGTAGTGGTTAGTACAGTGGGGACCCCACAGTGTTTAGCACAGGGCAGGGACTTCTAGTTTTTTTTGAGATGAGAAAGCACTGTATAAATCCTTTTTCTCTTTCGACACGACACTTTCCCTTTAAGGATGCCTTTCAGAGTCACCTAAATTAGGACAGCAATCAAGCCTGGTCATTTATTTCTGGGAGCTGCTAGTTTCAATGAATGTTGACAATGTCTTTGAAACACATTCAGATTTTAATGATGCACAGTGGACCCAATTTAACCGCACTTCCAAACTTGCTTGCAAAGTTACGTAACCACAATTTGGCAGGCACAAACTTTCATATCATGTCCACTGAGAGCATATTAAAATTGTCAGAAGCTAATACTGTTTCTGGAGAGATGAGTCAATTACATTAAATTGATCACCTCAGGTCCTGAGACAGAGACACCTGAAAGTGTAACCTCCCTGGAATTTTTATTTTTGTTTTGTTGCCAGAGTCAGGGTGATTATTTTGAACCAGCACACATAATCTCCACACTGAATTACCTTGTTCCTCATAAGGGAGGTTAGGAAATTACCAGCAGAGAATTCCCTAAGAGGGAACATACAGAGAAAGAAACTAATTATTTGATCTGTCACTGCAAAACTGCACAGAAGATACATTTGAAATTCAAAACTTTTGTTCCAGTATCAGTCAAGTATTACTATTAATTCTATTAATGTCCAACTTACATGTCCACCTCTCTTTCTGTATCCCACATACCCTCTGCCCAGACTTTGTAGATCAGGACAGACACATATTGATTGGAGGCACCTTAATGCCTTGGGGAAACAGAGTGCAAAGCAGTGAAAGAATATGGACAGAATAATCATATTTTAAACTGAAAATGGTATCACAGCCACAGGTTACAAAACTGGTTCTCCCATAGGACAGATAATTCCCTTCACTGTAGGAATGATTGGAATTTTCTGACCTTTGGCATGCAGGACATTAGATTATCTGATAATCGTGATCTCTTCTGGCCTTAAAATCTATGGACCTGTGGACTGTCTTCATTTTCTGTTTAAAAATAATGTTCATAAGCATTTGAGTGAATACAGAGCTGAATTTAAAAACATAATAAAACCAGTTGCTAAAGACAGAAAAGGACATTTTGAAAATCCACCCATGCCCCAAAGAGACAGTGCACTTCATTTCAGATCTGCAGCAACCCTCCTAGGGCAGTCCTGTCCATCTCATCTCTAATCCGCAACACCCCTCCTATTCTCTCCTGCTCCCCATCCCCCCAGCTCTGTCAATGCATCACAATCCTGATTTGCATCACCCTGGTTTACATTAAATTAAAGATGTAGGACACCTTCACACGTGCCCCCACACACACATCTCTACCAACACACTTTAGTTGAGAAGATAGATAGCCCAACATTTAGGGTGATAGCCTGTTAGATGAGGTGGGTTTGTGTCCCTGCCCTGCCACAGACTTTCTGGGGGACCTTGGGAATGCAACCTAGGCCTAGACATTTAAAGGTATTTAGAAATTGTTGCACTCAGTGTTGCAATGCCTAACTGTTTTAGGAGCCTAAAACTCATGTTCAGAGAGATTTTGGGGCACTTAGAAATGTAAATACTGACTGTCGAGGAGATTTTTGCCTCCTAAGTGCCTAAATCCCTTCTGAAAATGAGACATAGGCTCCTAAATCAGTTAGGCATTGCAACGCTGAGCGCTGCGATGCATAAATACCTTATAAATCTGGGCCTTCGGCTCCCTCTGCCTCAGTTCCCCATCTGTAAAGGGGGATCACAGTTCTCCCCTACCACACAGAGATGGGGTAAGGTTAAATACAGTAAAGGGTCACACACTTTCTTCTCAATTTAGGCCTAGCTCTGTGTGTGATCCAACTTTTCAAGTGCACATAGAGGCCTGGCTGGGGAGCTGGCTGGAGCTGGGGGGTGAGGGGCCCCACTAGAAGTGTGGAGAGCGGCTGGTCATAATGAGGGTGAGGCTCCATCTTCTGAGTGCTGACCACAGGGCACGAAGCGCGTAGGTGTGGGGTCCTGGCTGGAGTGGGGATGATGGGCCCAGCTGGGGGGTTGATTCCTGGAGAAGAGGAAAGAAAGGCCCAGCTGGAGCGGCGGGGGGCTGGCCAGAGGGGAGCGATGAGAGGCCAGGCTGGGGGGGCTGGCTGGAATGGGGGCGAGGCCACAGCTGGAGGCTGGGGACTGGGTGGAGTGACAACGAAGAGTTCTGCGGGGTGTGCAGCTCGCCCTACATAAGCTACAAAGCTCTAGTAAGTTGTTGCCTGATACGTTCAGGCAGCAGCAGAGGGCGCCAGAGAGCTACTTATGCCTGAAGCACCTAATGCACCAAATACAGATTGTGAGGTGCTTCGACACTGTGATAATGGGGTGCACTTAGATAGATAGTCCTGACCTGTAATAACCCCTTTAGATCTCTTCCTGGATCCCCAGCTATTCCTGTCCTAGGCTGCCCACACAACTTGCAGATGCCCCTCAATTCTGTCATGCTACAGCCCCGCCAGGTAGTTCAGCCTTTGTTTCCCCCTTCCTATACAGCTCTATGAAAGTCTTTTCCATAAAGTATTCCATGCATAAGCGCACTGAGTTATTTTCAGCTGACAAAGCTTTATGTGCATATGACACTATGTAGTGGAACAACATGTGCAGAATTATTTATACACTGAGAGCTTCGTGTACTGAAAGGGGCCTCGTTTTTCCTGCAATCCCTATCCTAAAGAAAGTCCAGTGTACCCAGGCCATTTTCTTCCAGAGACTCCAAGCTCAGCGTGGACCAATATTGAGCACGGAAGTGCTGCGTGGACTGGGTGTCCTGAACTTCTCCCACACCCTCCATGTGCACCACACAGATTGGGCTAGCTATGAGGGAATGTGGAGCAGAGAGTGTCAGGGGACAGGAGTGGGAGCACATGTTAAGGTGTTGGGCCCTATAGAGAAACCTAGGATAGTGTTATCAACTTGCTGACTCATTGCCGAGACCCACCTCCCACCCCCTTTCCAGAATTAGCTGGAGGAAAAGGATTGGGCCACAGCTCATCCTGGGAGGGGATCCGGTTCATATATGACATCAGAAGGCCCTGTCTTCCCCAAATTCAGCATCATGACAGTAGAGAGGTCCACGTGAACAGAGGCCAGAAGAGGATCAGGCTCAGCCAGCGAGTTGTAGGCCAGTGGGCCATGGCAGGCCAGAGGCAGCAGCCTGGGAGCTGGCTGTGGAAGAGGAGGACAAGTAGCAGGCAGCCTGAGAGCAGGCTCAGATGCTGAATGAGAAGTTGCAAGCAGAGCATCAAAGCAACTAAGGCTCACAAGAAGGTAAAGTTTGATAGGAAGCCACCAAGGGACGGAGAACCCACCAAGAGCCCCGTACTTGGAAGGCCTATGGCGCTAACCTCTGAACTCATGCTACACAGAGCTCACTAGAAGGGGCTGGTAAACTCGCAGCAGCAGCCTATGGTGGGCACAATGGGTTAAATAGAAGCAAAGGAAGAGTTGAACTGTTCGTTGCCTTGTCTGAGCCCAGATTGTGCCTGTTAGGCACAGCCAGCCCAGATCCTTCAAGGCATTTAGATGCCGAACTCACATTGAAATCACTGGGGCCTAGACTTGAAGTCAATAGACCAGTGGTCCCCAAAGTGTGGGGTGCACCCCCTAGAAACATTTGGAGCCATAACTCCAGTCCACCCCCTGCTCTGGCCCGAGCCCACCCAGCTCCAGCCCCAGCTGCAGCTCTGCTGTGGCCGCAGCCCAGCTCTGCCCTCATTCCCTCTCTGCCCCCAGGCCAGCTCCAGCCTTCAACCCAAGCTCCTCTGCTGAGCCAACTGTGCAGTAATGTGGGGGGAGACAGATTCCATTACAGGTAGGGGGGAGGGTGACAGGAAAAGTTTTGGCACCACTGCAATAGACTTATTAACATCAGTGGGACTTAGAGCAGGCCCATAGGGAGCAGTACCTCTTTCTGCCCAGGTCCAGTCATCTCTGCTGCCTTCTAAGGCAGAGGGGGAACATGACCCTATCTCCCCCCTGCTTTTTCCACCCTTTTTGGGACAACTCACACCCAAACGGGATTAACAGTAAGCAGTGCTTGTACTCAGGAAAGCAAAGAGAATGCAGTTGTGCCCGGTCTCTGTGCTATGGTGGAAACTTTCCTTGCATTGTCTCCTTAACCCTGCACGTTCAAGCAAAGACCAGCCACAATCTGATCATTTGCAGACAACTACTCTCCTAGCAATTTATCTGCGCACAAATCCCCAGGCCTAGAAAACATTTCCTGCACCAAAACACTCATGTGCTGACCTCTGCTATGTGTCATAATTACTTATAGTACCCATGACCTTCATCACCAAAGCATAGGCCCACACCCCTTAAGCATAGTAACTCCATTTGCTGGTCTCTGTAGTAGATTTTTATCTTCTCTGTGGACCAGCCTCTAGATGGGGGCAGGGTGCATTTAGCTAACATGTTACATTCACTCAGAAAGTGTTCCCTGCATCAAATGCTCCCACAGAACTTTTAATGTGATGGAATCTTGATGTTTCCCATTTTAATAGAATATTTCTCCTTCAAAACTTGTTCACATAGAAAGTATCAAAGTCTGGACTGATGAGGCATAAATGAACAACAATGAAAAATGCAATTCGTTTAGACCCAGTCTATCCTAGAAAAGGTTTGCCAGCATAGCTATACTGATATAGGTACAATGGCAAGCCCCCCTAGTGTAGCCTCAGCTTATACAAGCAAAAGAGAATTTTTGCCTGTATAACTTATATCTATTCCCACAAGAAATAAACTATATCAGCAAAAGCACTTTTTTGCCATTTTAACGGTGTCTCCACTAGGGGCTTGTCTACACTAGAAAATTAGAGCTATCCAGCTACATCACTATGGGGTGTGAAAACCCGACACCCTGAGTAATGTAGTTAAGCCAACTTAAGTCCCTGTGTAGACAACACCAGGTCAACTGAAGAATTCTTCCATTGACCTAGTTACCACCTCTCAGGAAGGTGGCTTGCTTATGCTGATGGAAGAACCCTTCCCGCCTGTGCTGCTGTAGCATTTCAAGTATATACACATCCTATGGCTTTTGCTGGTATAGAGATGTCATTAAAAAAAACCACATACCTAACCAACATTACTATGCTAGCAAAAGTTTCTAGTGTACACCTGGTTTAAAGCTGATCAAATGCCAAAACCTAATTTGTGAGTATTCTAATAAATAAAAGTGCCATTGTCAGCTGGCTATGATTCATATGTTCAGAATAGAGAAGTTAGCCAAAGTAGGCTGTGCATTGCTGATTCTTAGGTCAGATCCTCTGCCGGTGCAAACTGGCATAGGATTCACACCAATCTAGCCCATTGACTTCGATGAAACTGCTTCACCCAGTGGTTCCAAATGAGAGATGTCAATTCCCCCAGAAAAGACTCTGGTATAGTGACTTCAACAGAGCTTCTTTGATTTACACCACCTGAGGATCTGACCCATTGACTTCAGTGGCTCTAAGCATATTTATGCCAGTTGCAGGGGGATCTGGCCCCATTGAATTACATAGCGTTTATGGCCAATTTACATCTGCTGGAGATCTGGGCAATGAACTACAATAGAGTGCATGTGATCCACGCCAGCAGGGGATCTTGCCCATTGACTTCAATAGAATTATCTGATGCAGACCAACAGGGGATGTAGCCTTCACGTGGCTGAGTGGGAAGAAAACAGTAACGCTTGAAGAATCCTAATACATTTTCCCTCAAATCTTTTCTTTTTGAAAAAGAGTGAATGACGTCGTGTTTTGTTTTAAACTTCTGCAGAATGTTTTGTGCAAACATTTTTAAATTTTCAAAATCCCTCTCTCAGTGTGGCTGGTTTTCCTTTGCCTTGCAGCTTGTATAGTCTGGTACACCTTTGCGTGGTAAGGCCTTAGATCCAAAACCCACTGAAATCAATGGAAAGATTCCTATTTACTTCAGTGGATTTTGGACCAGAACCTCATATTGCACAGTTGTAAGTGACAGAACAAGGTGCTCAGAGGTCGAGAATTCAGCCCATTGAAACTAGAAATGGTAAAAAAAAAAAAAAAAAAAAAAAGAATTTTAAAACAATTGGATTAAAAAATTCAAAGTTCTTGTGGGCAGGTTTCAAAACACACTCATTTTAAATGTTTGGCAAGATATTTTTCTTTACCTTTTTCAGATTTCGAGCTTTCCTCTTTTCTTTTGCCCTCTTTCTTCTGAAATTAAAAAGGAATGACAAAGAGAAGGGGAAAGGGAAGGGGACAAAATAAGAAAATAGGAAAAAAATTAAAGAAAAAATATTGGCAAGCAATATTGAAATAAAGATACCATGAAACATTTTGAAAGTGGACAAATTTTTGTGAAAATTATCAGTTTAGGAAAATAAAAAGGCTATTTTTGACTAAAATGGTTTTCATCTTTTAAAATTTCTGCCATCTCTAATGGCAACTTTTCTCCACCAAAAATGAATCACATAGAAAGAAAAATTTCCTGCCAAATCCTGCTCACATCCGAACATTCTTCCTGAAAACACCAGTCATGAGTAAACCTTCTTCAAGCCACATAGTAGGTCTTTGTACCCCTCTTGTAGTTAGTCCACATAATAAATTAACAAATCTACATCAGCAGCCAAAAACAAAGGGGCTTAGTATTTAAACCCAAAGTGTAGATGCTCCTGCTTTTAGGACCTAATCCCAGATAGCCAAGGGAAATGGGAAATTTACCATTGACTTCAATGATCACTGGATCTGGTCCTTGGTGCAGTTGGTCCTGAGTTCAATCTTTGCTGATGTACCATGTCAGGCGACTGCAGTATTGCCAACTCCAAACATTCAAAAATCATGAGACAGTCCCCCAAAATCATAAGATTAAGAAAGAAATACAAATAGTTGCGTTCTTTTTGTTGGCCTTCTGCTTTTTGAGCCTTTGTGAAGCACTTAGGTCATATTTACAAGTTTCTCTTTGTAATCATGAGGGCTAGACAATTAATTTTCTTTAAATGAAAGCTGAGATTCACCTGACTCTGGGTGCTGGAGCTTTAAGAAAAGCACCAAATGTCATGAGACAGGCAATAAAATCATGGGGGTTGGCAACACTGAGTTGTCACACATCAGTAGTGACACAGATGTTAGTAACTTCATGTATTTGCACTTTATTTTTTTTTTACAAAATATCCTGGGCATGAAAATGCAGGTTTACACGTTTAGAAAGTGTCAATTTACTATTTCTTGAGCTTTTGGAACCCAGAAAAATTCTGGTAAAACAGATCTAATTTTTATTTTAAATATTTTAATTTTTAAAGTCTAAGTATCAAAATGACATGCCAAGAGAATGCCCTGCCTCCTCACTGTCAGCTCTGCCCCTTCACATGAAACCTCCTCAGCTGTGCCTTTCCTACCTACTCCATCCACGTAAAAGCCAGGAACAGTATTTCCCTAAAACTCTCTGTTGTCTATCCTTTCTCCACTCATGCTAAGCACAGGCAACCTCTGAAAACTGTCTGTAAAAAGGGCTCCGTACTACACCACAGACCTGCCCTCTGTCTGCATAAAGTCACATCTTCTATCTTTAGTGATATAAGTCAGTTTTTACTGATGGTTATTTCTGTTAGCGCTGTAGAACTGACACAGCTGAGAGAGAAGAAGCTGGACTGTTTCCCAATTTCCCACTCCCGTTTCACATCAAGAAAATTGTTTCTTCCATTCCAACTGGGTTACATCTGTGCAAACCTGCTGAAGTCACTGTGACTGAACAGGTGTCACTGAGGACCAAGTGGGCCTAGTGATGAGGATACATGAAGCAGAAAATGCTCCCATTTGACTCTCAGAGATTAGATTAAATTTGCAGAGGTGGCAATGAGATAAAAATACCCAGGATAGCCGTGAGATATAATCTGAGCATTCTTGATATAGATATTAGTGAGAGACAATAAACACAGAGAGCCATGATTTCGTTTTTACAAAGTGACTTTCCAAAGAGCTCACTACGCTTTAAAGTGAACATAGTGCAAGTGACAGGTGTCTGACTGACAGCTCTGGAGACTGAAGACTGCTGTCTGTCACCCCCATTCGATACGTTGTGGGCAGCGACAATAAAGACTTATACACAAGCTAGTTCCAACCAATGTGCCTCAATGCTGACCTACAAGCAACACCTCTGGGGGATGATAGGAGCATTCAGACTCTGTGGCCTAGTCACCCCTTTCTTTCTCTGATGAAGTTGCCCAAAAAGTACCAGTAAGCACTAATTGCGATGACGGAATTTGCAATGTGGGTAGAGCTAGTCAAAAATTTTCCATCAAAATTGTTTTTCATGAAATATTAGGTCTTCAATTAAACGGATTGATTTTTTTTTTTTTTTTTTTTTTTTTGGTCATCCAAAGCCTGAAAACCTGAGAGCCCAAATATTTTTTTTTATTTATTTTGAAAACTAAAATACTTAAATTCTGAAATACTGCTATAGTGCCTCATGGAAGCTGTGGCTCTGGTACTTCGTGCTCTGATTCTCCTCAAGGGACCCCGTTCCCCAGCCAAACTTCATCTCCCATTATGCACTGGGGTCATGTGTCTGTGATGATACATTTCCCCTCACCAAGAAAGGAGACCACAGTGCATCAGGAAACATGTAGCCCAACAAGGGAGTCCAGCCTGTGGAGAAAAATGGGAGCAAGAGGCTCTTGAACTACAACTCCTATGAGGCACCACCACAGAATTTCCAAGTCAAAATCTTTCAATGTATGTCCAAAATATATTTCAGATTATGATTTTTCAGTGAAAACTTGAAATTTTCAGTGGAAAAAAGATTCCCAACCAGCTTTAGACATAGCCACTGTCATGCTAGCAGATGCAGTGCTGGACCCAACTTGTTTCACAAAGGCCATCCATCTGATTTAAAATAAATCACAATTTCTGATGACTACCAACTAGGCTTTCTAAAGTGGAGAAGATGTGTAACTCATTCCCAAGAGTGACTCTGTCCTTCCCTCTCCAACCTCCTGATTGGTTTATTTTCCTACAACAGTCACTCAAACTAGCTGCATTTGATTTTAGCATCCCCCAGCTAGTGCCCTGCTCTGCAGGATACACACCTCTGAGCATCTGCATTTCCTTTTGAAATTTTAACATGAATTGAAAACAGTCTGTTGCTAGACTGCTTTGCTTAATTACTTAGTGCATTCCATAAGGGAGATTAGGGGTTTGAGGAAGTCTCCTCTGTGGTTCCAGAGTTCCCAGGGTAATATAAATATTACTGCATGAATCAAAACATGAATCCTTTTGCAGATCCAGTTGCTCTTTCAAGTTGTCGGTTTTACTAGCCTCGGGAGTAGATATGAATATTCTTCAAAGCTGTAACACCAACATCATTAGCACCCCCTTTGCTTTGATGGAAAGATGAGAAAGAGTTTTTCTTTCAGATGCCAGCATGAACTGAAGTTCTGGTTAGATGTTCCGTACAACATGGAACAATATGTGAGCAGTGTTCATAGTGCAATTGGGATCCTGGTAAGTCTGACTCTATCAGTGAAATTTAAAATGCATTGTAGCCAACTGTATAGGAATGGGAAATTATGTGAACCTTTAGGTTTAAATGAAAAAAATATTTTAAAAAATCCAAACTGTTCACTCCTAACTTAGGTTTAGTTTCTATTTGTTTGGGAAAGGCTGGGGTTAAATAAAATAAGCAATCTGCTTGGATTTTGACTCTTCTAATGAGAAGCTCTCTGAGTTAATTATTTGTATTACAGAATTGTCTCAACTGAGATCAGGTCCCCATCAAGCCAGGCAATGTACAAACACATAGTCAGAGACAATGCATGCCTCAACGAGTTTACACTCAAAATGGACAGGACAGACGCAGGATGAAAGAAAAGTATTATTATCCTCATTTTACAGATGGGGAACTCAGGCACAGAGAGATTAAGGATGAATTTTTTCAAAGGGCCTAAGTGATTTAGGAGGTTTTGTCCCATTTTCAAAGGTGACTGTGCACTTTTGAAAATGGGACTTAGGGTCCTAAATTACACAGGCATTTTTGAATTTTTTTCTCTGTGTGATTTGCATGTGTGACCATATAGGGTATTTCTGGCAGAGCTGGGAATTGAATTCAGATCTTCTGAAACCCACTCTAGTGCCTTAACTTTCAGACTTATCATTACTCTCTAATTAAATTGATGTACATTTTTGTGTATAAATATAGTAATAATGTAACAGTTGGCATTTAACATAATGATAAATCTGAGGTGTTTTGCTGAGGGAAAGAGCTAGATTTACGCATCTATAACTAAACACAGTACCTATAGTGCTCTTGTATTGAATAGTCCTGGGTCCTTCAAGTTCTCTGTTTATTCACAGAACAGCATCGCCAGCAGCAGAGCAAGTTTCCCTGCCGCACTGTTCCAAAAAGGACCACTTCCCAGGGTAAAAGTTGAATTTCTAGGCTTTCACTCCTTTGCATGTGCAATGGGTGCTAGTTGATATTTGTCATACAGAACATTTTCCCCTGTAAAATAGACCCAAGAACTTTTCCAGCCCACTCAACATCTACATTTCCACTCACTCACCATCAATCCACCCATCCTCAAACACTCTCGCTCATCTGTCTACCGCCTTCGAAAAACAGGATATTACTTGGTAATATCTTCTACTGGACTAACATCAGGTCTTTGTGTAGCTCTGTGTAGCTCGAAAGCTTGTCTCTTTCGCCAACAGAAGTTGGTCCAATAAAAGATATGATCTCACCCGCCTTGTCTCTGTAATATCCTGAGAACACCATGGCTACAACACTACCTGCCTTACATTTCACTCTCCCAGTCACCTTGTCACTAATCCACTCCTACACTTCTACATATTCAATGACTCATCCATTTGACTACACACTGACTCACTCATCCATCCACCTTCTCAACTTCCTACACAATCATGTACTCCCCAGCTTCTTCTTATACCAACTATATACCCACCCATCTATCAATCCATCAGTTTACTAACATAGCCGATTGTCCATCAAAACTGACAGAGACTCCCATCCAGTTACAAACCAATTCACTCTTCTAACCACCTATTCATTTACGTCCATTTATTCATGCAGCCACCGATTTAGAGAGTATACCAAATACAATAGGATACATTTTAGAAAGCATCCAAATTATTGGCTGCATAAGACTGAATTGAGCACTCAGTTGTTTTGTTATCTGCCTGTCACTACAGAAACCATTTTAAGCAAAGCCCAGAGAAGAATTTGTTACCTTCTTTATATACTAGAGGGTTGAATGTTTGTGAATAAATATCATTGAAGCCCAAATCTCAAAGTAGTGTGCATGCAGAAATATATATGCATGTGTATACTTTGTATTCAACATGAAAACTGAGTATGAAATAGTTCACCTTCTCTTTATTCATTTTTCAGCAGGTATCAGAAGTGGGAATAATGGAAGAGAAAAATTGTACTGTAGCAACACAATTTATTCTCATGGGATTAACAGATAATCTAAAGCTTCAGAACATCTTCTTTGTGTTGTTCCTAGTGATCTATGTTATCACCCTGGTGGGGAATCTTGGGATGATCATTTTGATCAAGATCAGTTCCCGACTTCACTCCCCCATGTACTTCTTCTTGTGCAACTTGTCCATTGTCGATATCTGCTATTCATCTGTTGTCACCCCAAAGATGCTGGCAAACTTCTTAGCACAGAGCAAAGCTATTTCCTACTCTGGTTGTTTTGTTCAACTGTATTTTTTTATTATCTGGCTCAGCACTGAGTGCCTGCTTCTGGCTGTGATGGCCTATGACCGCTATGTGGCCATCTGTAAACCATTGCTCTACTCAGCAGTTATGTCCCATAAAGTCTGTGTCCCATTAGTGGCTAGTTCCTATTTCACTAGTTTCATGAGTGCCATGATTACTACGTGTTTACTCAGCAGGTTAACATTCTGTGGCTCCAACATCATCAACCATTTTTTCTGTGTTACACCTCCACTGCTAGCCCTGTCATCCTCCAATAGCTCCATTGCTGAAAATATCATTTCTATTTTAGCTGGTTTCACCAGTGTCAGCTCCCTCCTGATAATTCTCTTCTCTTACCTGTACATCCTGGCTGCCATCCTGCGGATCCACTCTGCTGAGGGCAGGCATAAAGCCTTCAACACCTGTGCTTCCCACCTGACGGCTGTCACTATGTTTTACGGGACTCTAATCTTTACGTACTTACGCCCCAACACCAGCTACTCATTGGGCCAAGACCAGGTGGCCTCCGTGTTCTACACAGTGGTGATCCCCATGCTGAACCCCCTGATCTACAGCCTGAGGAACAAGGAGGTGAAGGACGCCCTGAGGAGGTCACTGGGAAGGGTAACTGCTTCCAAGATGAGTGCATTTATTAAAGTGACTAGGAAACAATAACAAACATATTCATCTCTTCTCTTTATTATTTAGAGGAATGTGGCTGAGCTGGCTGCTCTTTCAAGTGCTCTTTACATCGGCATTGTACATAATAGCCACATCTCATAGAAATGATCACTTAAAGCTAGGAATGAAATCACTGACCTTAAAATAGTTTTAGAGACCCACATTTGCTCACCTTAACAGTCTGTAAGGTTCTCGACTTTTACGGCGATGAAACCTGTATGAGACTGTAGACAGATAGACAGACAGACAGGCAGACAGATAATATTAGAAGTACATATGAATGATCATTTTGTAAGCATGAGAGAATAAATATTTTTATTTTAAATTCCGGTATCAGCCAAGTCATACGGCAGGATGACATAGAGTAAATGTGCTTTTATAAAAAGTGCTTTTTATAAAAAGTGCTATTTAATGTACTTTTATAAAAAGAACACAATATGTAGCTACACACGCCATTAGTTTAATAACGAGACAGCAAACCCTGAGATCAGCTGTCGCTGATCTCCCTTCCCATAAACATATATTGCTATTATTGTGTTTGATCCTGTTGCATTGTTATTGCTACATTAAATCCCAGGGTATAAATACTGTCAGATGACAATACTTATGTTCATGTGTTATATCTGTAATGGAAGTTATGGGCATATTTGATGTACCTGTATTTCAAATTGTGCTGGCTGGGATACACCCCAGACAGAGAGGCGGCAGGACACTAGCCTGCTTAATGGCCCATCAAAACCTTTACAGAAGCAAAGGGCCCAGGAAGAAACTAAAGGCATACCTGAAGAGTTACCAGCATTGGCCCATGTGACTCTAGACTCCATTTCAGATCCTGTAAGTTTCCACAGGCTGCATGGCCAGGGACAGAGGGTATATAAGATCAAACCACAGAAACCATTTTGTCTTTGTTCCTATCCAGCTGCAGACACACACCTACCTCTGGATCTATTCACTTTGCAACTGAACCGAAGGACTTAGACCCATCCAGATACTGGATGTATACCAGAGGAACTGTACAAGCCTGCAACTCCATGATTCTCCTAGAAACCTGATGTATATGGACTTTGAGTCATTTGTATGTATCTGATTTGCTTTGACCCTTTAACATTTCTCTTATGGTTTATTTCTTTCTTTTTACAATAAACCTTTAGTTAAGTTACTAAAGGATTGGCTGGCAGCATGGTATTTTAGGTAAGATCCAAACTTATATTGAACTGGGACTGTGGCTGACCCTTTGGGGTCAGAGGGAACCGTTTTAGTAAAGAACATAGAGTTTAAATAACTGGTCTCTTTACTGGACCCAGTGCTGATTTGGGAGCCAGAAGCTGAAATGCAGTAAAGGGGGCTGTGAGTATTTGTGTACTGGCTTCTGTGGGGATTCAGAAGTGCAGTTTGTGGCTGGTTGGAATGTCTGGCTTCAGTGCCACCCACCAGTGTTGGGAGAATCTGCTCTCCTTTTACAGCCTGCCCTGACCTTGGCATTTTCAGGTGGCTGCCCTGGGCATGGGAGGGGTCACAGTGACATAGAAACCTTCACTGCAATGGAGGGATTTACAGATTTTAAGGCCAGCGGGGATCCTCAAGCCTGACCACTCCTGCATAAACCAGGTCATAGAATGTCAAGCAGGCTTCATTCTCCTCTCACATAGACTGGTGTAAATCAGGAGTGATTCTGTTGCAGTCAATGGCTTAGTATCAGCGTTAAAGCAGAGTATGTTAGAGGTGATTCAAACAGATCTGAGAAAAATTGAGAATTTCCTTCCATGAGGAAATTCTACAATTTCAATATTTAGCCCAAAGCAGGATGACAAGTTTGTTTTAAAAATTTCTATGGAATAAAAATGCCAAAAACATTCAAACTGAAAATTTCAGAACATTTTGTTTCAATATTTCTGATCAAAATGAAAAATTTCAACATATCTGAAATTCAAATTTTTTGGTTTGAAATTACCTGAAACGCTTTCCTGTACCTAGTTTTATTATCAGGCCAGACACCCTCTTAAAAATGGTGTCTCACTTTTGTCTGAAGGGGAGATCATTCTGTGACCATGTCTACACTTGCAATGGTGTGAAGGGTCCATGTAGCTACACACTGCAGTGAAAGGCAGGCTGCGTCCATACTCACTGTGATGTGTCATTACATGCGGCAGTGAAAGCTTCCAACAGACAGGTGACAGCAAAGAAGGGTTCTGGTGAGAAGTTGATATGTTTTATTGAAGAGTCAGGGAGGGTTCCTATAAAAAGCATCTTTCCTTTAAAACAGTTTAAAAGGAGAAATATGGCAAATCATAACCCCTCCTCTGGATTAAAAAAGAAAAACAAAACAATGCAAAAAATTGGTCCCAACCCCAGTGCAAGGAGTTCTCCATGAATTACTTCATTGATGTGTGTAAAATCTCGTAACCTGCATGTCTCCTTATTCTCTACAAAAGTGCCTGAGTACTACTACATGTCTGAGGAGGAGACTACCCACAATCCCTTGCTTACAAAATTAAAAGCACTATCTTCATTCATAAAACACATATATATTAAATGCAAAAGTCACCCAACTGCTAAACTGCATTTTCCAGAATATCTTAGACCGAGGCTCAAATATGGGTTCATGCCGTCTTCCACGCTTCCCACCCCATGACCATGCTTCAGCAACTCTTAGGTAGAAAAAGAATAAGAAAGGAAACCAGACTGGCCCTGAGGAAGGAGGTGGCGCCATTTAGAGATATAACCAGGAAATAGCTTCAACTTCTGCATGAGCAATGCTCCCAAGAGCTGCCACAAATTATATTTGTCTAAGAGCCAAAGCTGTCAGGTATGTGATGTATGAAAATATTCTATGGAGACATGGAATGGGAAAGCAGTGTTAGCAACTGTCCCAGGCATGCTGACCCAGATATGGTGAGATCTACATTAGAGAAAATTGTCCAGAGTGGAGGCAAACCAACAAAAATTCATGTAATCTTCCTGGAATTCCTCACCAAGTCCTTCATCTTGAAACTGTTATGTTTCATGGTGCACAAACAAAGGAGATAGATAAAAGCATAAAATACTCTTGCTGGAAGGTTGCAAGGTAACATGACACACTATCTTCTTAGAATTCAGAATAACACACAAGAAACCAAAACAGAGAGGTACAACACACCCCCACCTTAATCTAGGCTGTCTACCTATAGTGCAGGCTGACTGCTGGTGGGTCCAAGTCTCAGGCTTTCCTACAGAGCTCCTGATCCTACAAGGAAGGCCAGAAAAACATCTGAGAATTTAAAGTGATAGATCACATCTTACCACAGTTTTCAGTATACCACCCACACACCACATACACACACGCCCACCACAAAAATAGAAGAAAAGATGCTAGAGAAAAGTTGTCTTTCCTGCTTTCCTTAGCTATTAGGTCATTTGTGGCTGGATCCCAGGTTTGGCAAAGACGGGAATGGAATCATGGAAGAATTTTCTACAAGTCAAGCACGTCCCTAGGATATCCTGTATCTCAAAGGACCATACCTGAATCTGGAATTTGGGAGATACCAGCAACTGGACCCAAATGCATGAGATCTTCCAAAGCATCGGCATGGGATGGAGCCTCTGAGTGGATCTGATTATCTCAAGCCTCAGTGTTCCAGGGGAGACTGGACCAACAACCACTGGCTATATATAATGTGTTTCACAAACCCTGTGTGAACAAGGGGATGTGCCTTGTTCCTCTTTCAACAGAAGTGAAAGGATTAGTTGGACAAGGGGCCAACACAGATTGTAGCCTCGGGAACATTAGCATGGTACTCAGTACTGCCAGACATTTGGGTATTAGATCCATGGTTCCTACCCTTAGCCAGAGCTTTAGCCATAGACATTCACTGCAACCCATTCTCACCAGGTTCCCACTCAAATGGTGACATGATCCTGAACTTTATCCTAAGCCTGGGCCTTATCTTTAAAGCCATTAATGTACTAAACCATGATGGTTCTGTAAGAAATTCCTCCCTCCATCTCCTGTATCATGAGCTATGTTTAATGGGGACAGTCTGGATATAGAGTCCAGGTTTGTATTCATGGGTGCTGGAAACAGGACACTATGATTATGTCCTTGACAAAGTTCAGCCTATCAGCTCGCAAAGTAACAGTGGCATGGCCCAGAAGAGAAGACATTTTGAAAACTTCTACGGGATTCCAAGCCTGAGTCACCTCTTATTTACATCAGTCTGCTACCGGCGTAATAACTCCATGGATTACTGTGGAGTTATTCCTGATTTACACCCATCCGAGTGCAAAATTAAGCCCTCTCCATATAGATTGCTTTTCTTATTGTTTCTAATGTCTTACATGTTTTAGCTTCAGCCAACACCAGCCTCCGATTTTTGCCAGAAGATTTCAGTTTCCTTATAGCCAGCAGCATTGAGGGACAATTCACAATTTTCTTAAAACTTACTCCTTGCCCGGGCAAAATTGCCAATGAAATAATTGAGGAAGAAGATTCGGAGACTTTCACACCCACTAGGTAACACTTTAGTCCACCAGTAGCCCCACTGATCCTTAAAGGCACCAAATTCTCATTGAAATCTCCCCTCTCTGTTCAGGAAGCGGGGGGTTGCATAAACAGGACCTTTGCTCTTTGACCTGGTTCCTTGCCATGTGATACAGCCCTATAATTCTATTACTACAGACTATGCAGATTTCAGCTTTGGCAGGCTGGCATGAGGCACAAGGAGAATAGGAGGCAATAAGCTGGAATAAGGAGGGTTGGGGCCTGCATTCGAGACAGAGGATGATATGGGACTGTGGGATCTAAAAAGGGACCATATGAGGTGTTTACAAACATTGGGATTTGGGTTTTTTATTTTTGTTTTATTATTTTAGTTGTTTGGTGTCTGTGTTTTGACTGACTGGATTGGCTGATTAGGAAGATGCACTATAATAAGGAGCACCCGTGTTTTTACTTAAAACATCATTTTTCCTTCCAGGGCAATGTAGGACAACCACATCATTCAATGATGTTGGGCCCTGCCTCATAGTGTCTGTCTACACTGCACACTGAGCCCAAGCTCTGACTTAGGTTTGAGCCCAAGCCCCCTTTCTTTTCACACACAAATTGGGTCAGCAAGCACTAAGGGCCCAGGTCCCTACTGGGGGGTGGGTCAGAGACCTATTCCCACTGCAACTTGGGTCCAAGCCCTGTCGTCTTGTAGCACAGTCACTGCTCAAGCCACAGACTTGAGTCAAAAGGTGTGCATAGTGCAGTGTGGATGTGAGACCTAAGTCCAGCAATTGTAAACCCAGGTTTACAATGCAGGGTGGATGCTCAAGAACAGGCTTGAAAACACCAAGTCCACAAGTCTGTGTCCCCCAGACCTGGATTTAGTGTGCAGTGTAGACATATCCATAGGCAGTGAGCTGAAACCAATGGTATACTTCACCTGGGACCCCGAGCAGCTGTAAACAACAATGAAATTGCTTTAGCCACTGCAGGGATGTTATTCGATGGGAAGGGAATTGCCCATGAGAAAATTAATTAAGACTGACTCCCCACTATGAAGATGTTTAAGAACCTCTGCACTGAAGAATCGGCAATGAGGAAAGCTGGCGGATGTTTGACCTGAGAGCAGTACAAAGGGATTGCAATGAAACGGCTGTCCCCAAGACTAATCACTCAGTTCTGTAGGACTTTTCAGCAGGGAAGAATCTATGAGGAGTTCAAGGTCCCAAAGTTTCTGTTTTTGCATACATTTCCTGTATCATCTAAGCAAGAATCCTTGACAACAAGAGGTTGTGGTGATGACGTCTTGCACTTTGGCTTAATATAGAACCATGTTGAATGATTTCAACCTTTGCAGCTGGGTGTGATTCTCTGTCCGGTAGCAACATCACTTAAAGAGTCTGGATTCTTGGCGAAGAGTCTCAGTAATTTATCTGAACAATTTAGAAAAAGCAAGTAATTTTCAGCCTGCTGACTAGATGGTATGCTGTTAATGGTAAGTTCATTAAAGACAGTTTGTTTAATTAACCAGGTTAACTCACAACTAATGAAATGGGAAATGTTTTGTTGATTGGAGATGAAGCTGGTTTGGCATGATGTGTTCTTAGTAAATCCATACTGAGTGCTGGTGATTATCCCTTCATCCTCCAGGTATTCTCAAGTTGAATGTGTTATACATTGCTCTAGTAGCTTTCCAGCTATGGAGGACAGGCTGAACAGTCTATAATTCCCTGGCCCCTCCTTTTCCCCCTTTTTAAAATATTTAAGTGGCTGAAGTTGCACCCTTTGAAATCAATTGAAGTTAAGTGCCTGAGCTGCTTAGGCATTTTTAAAAATACTAGTTGGTGCCTATCTGCATCTTCCAGCACCTAATGCCCTTGAAAATCTGACCCAAAGTGCCTTAATTCCGTAGGTCCAATTTCTGAGATTCTAGGAAAGCTGGAGAGGGAAAGAGAAGAGAGTAGCTTGATATGTATCAGAAATCTTGAAGGAGAGATGTGACAAAAGGTAGATGTGAAAAGGGGAGAAAAGCAAGAACTAGGCATCAGAACAATGATGCATCTGATAAGATTTTCTTCTCCAATAGTAGAAAATGCAACTGAAGAACACCCTGTAACATCTCCAGAATAGTTTTAAATGTGAAATGGTAGGTATTATAGTCCAGTTCATACAGGGGTGAGCACTTGCTCATACGGATCCTGTCTCATTGACTTAGTGGAGCCACTTAGATGAATTCAAGTGCTCATCAGCATTTGGGTTGCAAAATTTAGCCCCATGGTGGACACTAGAGCGTGGTCACATTATGCCCTGCAAAACTGGGACTGGTAAAGCTTGTAATTGCTAATCATGAATTACTAAAGTATTTCCCTTGTGTGGCAGTGACTTCCACAGGTGACTTATATGTTTCATTTAATGCTTTTCTCTGTTTCAAATTTGCCTAGCGGGAGGAAGTAGAAATGGTTGCAGACACAAGGACCTAACAACTATTTTCCTTGTTTGGCTTCGAATACCCCGGAGGGTGCAGATTTCCTTAATTTCAGCAAAAACAACGAGAGTTCTGTGGCACTTTAAAGACTAACAAATTTCATTTTAGCAGGCATAAGCTGCTAAACTTAAATTTGTTAGTCTTTAAAGTGCCACAGAACTCTCGTTGTTTTTGCTGTATACAGACTAACACAGCTATCCCTCTGGAACTGTTAATTTCAGTGATTTCTACTTCACTCATAAGTCTTACCCCGTCAGAATCATGAAGACATTTGCTACCACCAACACAAGGATGTTTCATGATCCATTTAATTTCTCAGCAAAAAATGACCAACGTCCCGATCCAATGTACAGTGAAATCAATGGAAAGTCACCCCTGGACTTCAACAGCCTTTGGATCAGGCCAATAAGAAGGAGTTTGCATGCCTCATCCCCTGCTGGGGGTTAGTTCTACTGCTGGTTTGGCCAACAGATTAACCTCCCACCACCATGTTATAATAGCAAAGGAGCCACTTGCTTTCTCCTATTGGAGTTCTGAATCGCTTGAAGTGATGCCTGAGGTTCATCGTTCCATTGACTTTAAAGTCAGAAGGAACCATTTACAGTCTGACCATCAGTCCATCACAGGCCTTTAAATTTTACCCAAATATCCCTATATTAAGCCCAAAGACTTGAATTAGATTAAAACATTTCAGTCCTTAGGAGACTAAAGTGGTGCCACAGACAGAGAACAGGAGAGACCAAGGTGCCACCAATGCCAAAGAATCATAGAATATTAGAGTTGGAAGGGACCTCAGAGGTCATCTAGTCCAACCCCCTGCTCAAAGCAATGGCAGGGAAGTGATTAGATGAGCCATGCCCCAGGGATCCCAGCAGACAATCCATGCCTCATGCTGCAGAGGAAGGTGAAAACCCCAAAGGTCCTTGAGTTAATGCTGAGATTATATGTTTCAGGAAGAAGATGGCCATTGGCCTTGATGAACATTTGGATCACATTGCTCACAGCTGGACACATCTAACAGCAGTTGCACTGGGGAGGAGAGGCAGGGATGCTCAGTGAACTGTAGGTATGCTGCCTAATGAGTCTTTCCCAGCCAGGCTGAATTGCTCAGTTGGTCAGGGTAAGAGTAAGGATGGTCCAGTGTTTCACATACTAACTTGAGCCTTAAGGGACCAGGAAGCAAGTCCCAACTCTGCCACAGTTTCTATGTGTGTCCTTGGACAAGTCATTTAGCCACTCTGTGCCTCAGTTTCCCATCTGCCCTGCCTTATAGGGTTGCTATGAGGACAAATTCATTAAATATTTTGAGGTAGTTAAATGCTACAGTAATGAGGGACATATAAGTACCTTGGCTATCCAGAACAGAAATGAATCTGAGTCCAACAGTTCTCCCTTCAGTCAACCAGGTAGAGTCAATCAGCAGATAACATCTGTGTACTGACAAAATGTCTGAGGGAAATCATACCTTGGTTACTGAGTTTGTCCTCTCAGGACTAACAGAAAGTCCAGAGATGAAGGCCATCTGCTTTCTGCTCTTCTTAGTGATGTATCTGATCACCCTGGTGGGGAACCTCGGGATGATGGTGTTGATCAGGGTTACCCCACGGCTCCACACCCCTATGTACTATTTCCTCAGTAATTTGAACTTTGTGGATTTCTGCTACTCCTCAACCATCACCCCCAAGATGCTGGTGAATTTCCTAACTGAGAAGAGAACCATTTCATCTGGTGGGTGCATCACACAGTTGTTCTGTTTTGTGCTCACTGCGAGTGTTGAATGCCTCCTGTTGGCCGTGATGGCCTATGACCGTTATGTGGCCATCTGTAAGCCACTGCTCTATAGGGTCATCATGTCCCACAGAGTCTGTGCCCGACTGGTGGCTGGCTCATATCTCATTGGCTTTGTCCATGCACTGGCACAAACTATCTCCACCTTTCGACTGTCCTTCTGCAGCTCCAATGTCATCAATCATTACTTCTGTGATATTCCCCCACTGATACAGCTGTCTTGCTCTGATACCTACAGCAATGAAATAGTGCTTTACACTTTTGGTACATTTCACGGCATCTTCACCTCGTTGGAGATTCTGATCTCCTATATCTATATCATCTCCACCATTCTGAGGATCCGCTCCACAGGGGGCAGACGCAAAGCCTTCTCCACCTGTGCCTCCCACCTGACGGCCGTCATGATATTCTATGGCACTACAGTCTTTATGTATGTCAGGCCAATTTCCAGCTACTCCTTGGATCGGGACAAAGTGATCTCCGTGTTCTACACTGCGGTTATCCCCATGCTGAACCCCCTGATCTACAGCTTGAGGAACAAGGAGGTGAAGGATGCCTTGAAAAGGTTATTAGGCCAGGTAAAAGTTTCTTGATGGGTGTCAGTGCAGCAAAATTGTTGGTGAGATAATAAAGAAAAAGCCTTGGGCTAAGTTTATTTTTTTCTCTGTTTACTTCATGTAACTGGGTATTTTCTGGTATGAAAATCCATCTTAATCAGAAATTTAATGGAAACAAATTAAAGGAATTGGATTCACTTTTTCACCTTGAACATTAAGATGGATCCAAGCATATCTGCAAGTTTATTTCAAGGCACCCTCATGTACTTGATATATAAAGCACACATATGTCCTAAAGAAATAAATACAGAAATGGATGTCCTAAATTTGAATCACTGGCTGCATTTTGCTGCTTCATCTTTCTGCCTTTGTCACCCCATTTGTAAAATGTGGATATAAATAGCTAGATACCAAAGGACAGAAATGTTATAAAGACTAATTAATTATTTCATGAGTACAGCTGGGTCAAAATCAGAGTTTCCATCCCTTCAGCGGGGAGACCATGGTGCATCATGAGATATGTAGTCCAAGCAAGGGAGTCAGGCCCATAGGAGAGAATTCAGTAAAGACTATAACTCCCATGAGGCTTCATGGCACCCTAACTAGATGCAATTTAGTGTCAAATTTACTTGAAACAAAATATTTTGTTGAGTTCAAAAAACCAAAATGTTTTGATTCAGGTTGATAGAAAATCAAAAAATGTTTACAATATCAAAATCTGTTTTGATGGAAAATTCCCAACCAGCTCTACTCATGACTAGACTTTGAAGATATAAGGTGGCATAGGGGCATATGGCAATTAACTGTGGGACTCACTGCTGCTGGATATTGTGGAATCATGTAGTTAAGCGAGAATATTTTTTTAAGAATTAAATCTTATTATGAATAAATCCTCACTTTAAGATGGAAAAAAAATGTGTTGGCAATAGTGACACATGGTAGAGATTGGACCCTCACAAAGCCTACATGATATGTACTAGTGCTGGTACAGTCTATATTGAGGGGATTAAGTCAATTTACTTACCAATTCTGTACTACAAAATTCCTCTAAATGACAAAGTATTTGCACAGACCACAATTTCATATCCTGGTAAGAGACTACAGCTGGATTTTCTAAAAGAGTCCTCTAAATACTAAAAATGGAAATTATAAAAAGATTCTTTCTTTCTTCTTCTTCTTTTTCTTCTTCTTCTAGGAATCCCATACCAGTCGAAAGTTACATACACACTCAATGAGCAGTTTCACATTTCTTTTTACTGAATAACACTCCAAAGATAAACCGTTATAGTTCAGCAGTTACAATGAACCCTTCCTAATCTAACATCACTATATAGAGATTTGTTATTTTCCTTTAAAATGAAAAATATCTCACAAGGCCCTAAAAATGTCTCACAAACCCTAAAATATATATTTAAATCTGACAAAGAAAATACAAGGATTGGGACTTCTGACAATCAGTGAGCCTGTGCTTTCATGTAAGGTCACCCTGGGTTTTATAATGGCAATTAGATAAAACATTTAGTTGGATCACATAACCAATTGTTTCAGCATCCACAATATTGAGCACATTCACAACTTTAAGAAAAGCTGACAATGACTGTAGCTATTAGGCTCACACAGTGTCTTTGGTTCAGTGATGTAATACAACTCACAAAGACATTTGGCCTCCAGTCTGTTTCTCCTTTATAATGTTTTCCCTGTCTCCATCCTATTGATTTCTGTAAAATCACAGGAAACTGTATTGAGATTCAACCCACAGATTCAGCCTGGGTTACCCCTGACAGCACTATCTTCTGCCTGCCGGGCTGGGTGGCTTCTGACTGGTGCTCAAGCTGGCTGCCAGTTTTGTCCTATTGATAGAACTCACCACTGATTGGTCAGGCGCTTCCAGCTTCTAACTAAGGGTGTGTACATATTCAGGAAGGTCTTTATGAAACCTTCCATACCAGCTTCCATGGTTACCAACTTCCTACACTCCCGCTAGCATGCTGAAATAGCAACTACTTGTTTGCAGTCACTCAAGCCTCTATACTGCTACCTTGCCTGGGCATCCCATCCATGGCCCCACAAAGTCGCGGGACCTTCTCGTCAACCTCCTCCTGGCCCTGGCCAAATTGGCTATCTACAAGACCAGGAAGAGGAGGTTGGCAGGGGGGCCACTCTGTGACTGTGGGGCCTACTTCCATTCCCTTGTGCACTCTCGTATCCGGGCAGAGTTCTTCTGGGCAGCGTTCACTGGCTCCCTTGACACCTTCCAGGAGCAGTGGACACTGTCTGGGGCTCTCTGCTCAGTGTCCCCTTCTGGTTTCCTTCGTTTACACCTGTGACCTCCACACCCCTTCCTGGTTTTTCATTTGTTGTCCCAAGCGTTCAGTTGCATTCTGGGTCCAGTGGCTCCTCCCCTTGGGCTGGGGGAAGGGCCTTAAGCAGTGGGTGGTCACTAGCCTGCCCATTTCCCAGTTTGCAAATAGGCCACCTTGCCTGGGAATGTTTCTACATCATCTCATAGCAAGTAGAAACAGCAGCCATAATTACACCAATAAGGTTTCTGGCTGAAAACAGAACGTAAGAAAAGAAAAGAGAAGAAAAGAAGGTTACACTGTACACTGGTAAGAATCTTTTTCAACAAAGAATGCCATTTTTTGGTCAAAATTTAAAATTTTTTAAAAAGTGTCAATGTCAACAAAATTCTGTTCTGAAAAAACTGAAACATTTTGATATAGTCAAAATGTCTGCTTTCAACATTTTTGGAAATGTAAGATTTCATTTCAAACAGCTTTTTTAAGCAAAATTCCTTGTTTTTTATATGAACATTTTCAAAAAATGTTAAATGGTCAAAATCAGTATGAAATGTTTCAGTTTTTCCTGATATTCAACCTAAATTTTCCCCTTCTTAATTTAATTTCATTATATCAAGTTACAGTAGGCAAAAAATGTCTGATGTAATTACAGTGAGAATGTTACATTGATTCTGACTTCCATCTTACCAGGAAGATGGTGGCAAATCGGAAGCAGTTTGGATGGATTGTTTTGATTTCAGTAAATTAAGGAAGAGAATAAAAACTGTATTTATAATGAAAAACAATGTCCCGACTTCCATGATTCTCACCATCTGTGGAATCCAGTGCAAAAGGTATGTATATGATCCTATTGAACAACATCATCATCATTCATCACCATAATCAATAGCTCTAAAATGGAGAGAGGAAGATAATCTTAAAATCTAAGCTATTTTAAAAATGAGCAGGTTTCTCAGATGCTATGACAGATGACGGGTGTGGTTTAAAACAAATTAGATAGATAGATAGATTAGATAGATAGATAGATAGATAGATAGCAGCATAATGGGAAGAAGATACACTATGGAGGGACTTTAATAATAATAATGGGAAATACTTGGAAAACCCAGTGGATCTAAGTTCAAAGAGAACTTCTGCATCTCTGTGGGGGGGGAGCCCAGGGCTGGGATAATAGGGGGCTGAGGGTCATCAGCAGAGCTTAGAGGGAGCAGCTTAGAACTCAACCAGCAGAAGGGTATGTATTAGGATTCAGAACTGTATCTAGAATCAGAACTGGAATAGCAGGGAGCTGCATGTCAGGACTGAGTGGTATCAGCAGAGCTGTGGGGAGTGGAAACCCTGGGGCTGATATTTCAGAGGAGCTGCAGGTCAGATTTGAGGGGCACACAGTCATATACAAGTTGGAGTTTGGAGTGCCCCTCAAGGCTGCAACAAACTCCATCAGGGCCTGGAGAAGACACAGTAGCACAAGCCGGACCCCCTTATTCCCCATTTTATTTAAATTAAAAGGGTTAAATTGGTACCAAACCATCGCGAATGAGAGTGAAACACTACGGAGGAGCCAGGAAATATTATACTCCTTGGGCATCTGACGTTGCTCATTTCATCACAAATAAATTCATTGCCTTCTGAATTAGGAGATACCACAGCTGGGAAATAGTCCAATGGACTGGAGTAGTTCATAGTGTCCTTACACACAATAGGGGTCAGCAGGAAGGTCATGGGTGTGTGGGATCTCTTAAGTCTGTGAGCGCGATTATAAACCCAGAGCTGGGCTCCCCGTATTCATGACTTCTGATCCCATGTTGGCCACTGCCTCGCTTTGCATTTTTTAATAAGAGTTTATCTAAACCTGAAAATTAATCCAGAATAAGGTAGGGTGTGAATTTAAAGTGGATTAACTATTCCTGGTTAACTACATGTATGGATACTTTTATTGTGGAATAAGAGTGCCTTCAGCTGAATTAGTTTCATTCACTTCCAAAATGAAGTGAACTAGTTTGAAGTAAAACATTTATTCCAGAATACCATAATCCTCACAGTTAGTCAGGAATAGCTATTCCAGAATCAATCCCCATATAGACAAGCCCTTAATCACCCCACTTTCATCGGCTTCCTGTTCCCTGTCAGGAAAGTGGAGATAATAATCATTTCCCACAGAGCTGTCCTTAGAGTTAATGAATTAAAATGTGTAGAGCACATTGCAAGTGCACAAGGCGTGGTCTTAGAAAACCAATCACAGCAGTGTGTTTGTTGCAAGTGTGCTGTTGTAGTTAAGAATTATCAGTGAAACTAGGCTCATCCATTTTTGATGACTCTCATCCAACTTCCAGATGGCATGAAATTACTGCCCAGGTGAAACCACCTGCTTTTTCCAACAGGTGTCTGTGAGGCCTAATACTCTTTATGATACCTCCCAACTCCCCCAGGCCATCATGTTTTTTAATCACAATAATGCACATGCAATATCTTTTTTCAGCAGTTTAGGCCAATGAATAGGGCACCACCTGGAAATATTAAACTTGGTGGCATCTGAAGCTGCTCCCTTTTATCACAAATAAATTCTGAACCTGGAGATGCTACAGCTGGGAGCACAATGCAGAAAGTGTGAAAGCAGCCAGAAAGTGTGAAAAAATGTTGGAGTGGGAACTTACTTTTAATTACATTCTAATTTAACCAGTGAAAGGTAAACAAACAGTAAAGCAACGAAACAACTCTGTTTCTTCACTTCCTTTGCCCATTGGAAAACAGTTACAAAGTGTTGGAAAGTGAAGAAGAACCCACAATTTCAAATAAAAACATTCTGTAGACTCTGAAATATTTGCATGAAAAAGTTTGATTGCAACAAAACCCTGTTTTCCAATGAAAAGCTATTTTGCTGGAATTTTCGGTTTTGTTTTGACTAGCTCTATTTCTCATTGATTAAAGTGCTGTAGCATTCAGTGGAAATGTCCTTGCAAGGGTAGCATCACTAGCTTTGAAGATCTGCCAGGCCTTGCACATGCAGATGAACCATTGGTCTGACCCAGTAGGGCCGTTCTTATGTTCTGATGCACTGTAAAGTTCTCAGTGGCAGGCTATTTTATGTGTGTGGTGGATCTTTTCTTTCCTGGATCAGCCTCCTCCCTGAAAATCCTCTGGAGAATCAACTTAAGGGGCTCTCTCAGTTGCTGTCTCCCATGTTTCCCGACTAAGAAGTAGATGAAGGGGTTGATGCTACTGTTCACGCAGGGCAGCAGGATAACTAAGCATATGACAAAGAAGTGTATTGTTGTATGACTAAGGAGGGACATCAGCACTATGACCCTCAGTGGAAGGGCGGACATGAGGAAGAAAAGGGTGGTGACCATAATGACGACATAGAGCTTTGTTGATTGGTGTCGTGGTGAGTTGCAGTGGACTTTGATGAACAGGGTCATGCTGGACAGAACCATGAGTGGAATGAAAATCAGGAAGCTCAAGACACAGCTGAATATGGTAATTTTGGAACAGTGGTAGTTACAGACGCAGAAATAGCACTCCAGTCCAGTCACCAGGATGGAGAGAACCCAGAGCAGGGCACACACAATGGCAGACAAGTTTTTTGGCCGATGACATCGGAACCAGATGGGATTAAGGATGGACAGACATCTCTGAATGCTGATGGCTGTCAGGAGATACAAGCCAGTGTTGTATATAAACAATGCAATCCACTGGATCATCTGTATGATGACAAACCGTCCAAGAAAGTAGAGATGTAAATATAAGATAATCATAACCAAGAAGGCAATCATGCACAGGAGAAAGCCAAAGTCAGCGATGGCCAAGTTCAGGATGTAGACAGTGAAAGGGTCCTTCTTAATGCGGAAGCCAAGGAACCAAAGAACAATCCCATTCCCCACCAGCCCGAACAGGCAGATGAGCAGAGAAATGGAGCTGAGGATAACCACTGGAGTTAAACATTTATCCTGATCTGCATCTACGTCCGTATCATTAAAGCTACTGGAATCATTAATTAATATGCAGTAACGCAGTCTTCGCTCTCCAGGAGGCAAGGATGTTGTGATAAGCTCAGTCATATTGAAACCTCTGCTGCAGAATGACAATTTCCAGCTCCTTCTTTATCTCTCTTTTGTAAACACACCTGCTAATAGAGATAAGAAGGACGTGTATTAGTGACTCTGGGTCATGGCGGGAACTCAGATTTGCTAGTAATTACAGCCCCTCCCTCCACTCCTGAGCTGAAATATCCAGATACTGATGAGCATTTATTGGAAATGCACAGAGAGATGAATACAAAGGGGAGAAGTTAAGGGATTTTTGGTGCAGAGGGTGTCTTGATTGGTCTTTCTTCTTTGAAAATCTCAGGGCAAAAGCAAAATAAATGTCACAGACTGGAGAGTCACAAGTAGATCAGGAGTGAGGTGTCAGAACTGCATGTGTGTACTGGGGGGAGACCAGGACTAGAATGGAAGCAGGGCTGCAGTTCAGTAATGAGAAGCATTGGGAGAGGAAGAGGCAGGGAGCCCAAGGTGGCAATAGTAGGAGGGGGTCTCTGAGTCAGGATTAAAGCACATTGGCGGGGCAAAAGCAAAGCCCAGATCTGGAATAGCAGAAGGATGGGAGTTGGGACTGAGGGGCATGGGCAAAGCTGGGGGAATGGAAGAAAATATAGAAAACATCAGATGGCTGAACAGAGAATAATTTTCACCCACAAAATGCTCACCTTTCCTCTGATGCTCTGAGGCTTGAATGACAGTTTTGCAGAAGCTGTTGTGGAGCAGATCTATTAGAGAAATTCCTTACCTCTTGCTTCTTATCAGTTGCTCCGTGCAGAATCAATTCCTTGAACGTTTTGTGACAGAGCAATTGTTTTTATGAGACTCAGAAATACCCTGTAATTTCCTGTTCCATGTCCAACAAGTCAGTTCAGCCCTAAATCCTGGCTGCCAGATGCCATGTTCACAATATGTAGAGTCAGACACAGCAATCTTACCATCATGATTTCTTCTCTTTGTTGCTGAAAGCTCTCAAAAAGTTGGTAGCAGAGCACTGCTACTTTAATTGCTTCTTATCTCCTTTTATGGGCAAAGAAAACTGACTGACCGGATTTCCTAAAGAAACATAGAGCCACTTGAAAAACCAAGACCACAAAACATTCAAAAAAGGAAATTCCATAACCAGTCAGAGAGCTTCTGGCCTTGCAAGCTACCAGCCAGTGTCTCACATCCCAGTGCTGAGCAAATTAACTCAGAACCTAGCAAAGAACCACCTCCAACTCCACCCATCCACTGCCGACATCATGGGACCCTGCTGGGTGGAGACATTACACAGAGACAGCATTGGTCACTGTCCTGGGAGACATACTTCCTTTGTGCTAAAGTGCTGTAGCTTTAAATGAGCAGACTTACTGCACGGGTGACTGCAAAGACCCTCGCCTTCCTTTCTCTGAATGGATCTCCTAGGCTGAGCACCAGGAGATTTCAGACAACCTTCTCCACAGCATCCCCGTTCTTCGTCAGCTCCACCTCATCTACAAAGTCCCTCTGGCGTGCAACCTTGATGGAATCCCTACCTCCCATGGATCCTGACTAGGAAGTAGATGACAGGGCTGAGGCTACTGTTGAGGCAGGCCATCAAATTAACCATGTGAAAATCAGAGCCACTTACATTTGTCTGACAAGCTATCATGAGCAATGGTAGGATCCTCAGGGGAAGGGAGAAGATGAGGAAGAAGAAGATGGTGAGCAGGATAGCTAGACAAAGCTTTGCAAGCTGACATGACCTCGGTGAAGAGGGTCAGACTGGACAGAATCACGGGTAAGTGAGAACCAGGAAATTCAAGACACAGCTGCATGGTGTCATTGGATGAAATCGTTTCAGAGTAGCAGAAGTACATCTCCAGTCCAAGAAGCAGGAAAGAGAGGACCCTTGGCAGGGCACAGACAATGGCAGACAGGTGCTGAGACCTGTGGCTCTCAACCTTTCCAGACTACTGTACCCCTTTCAGGAGTCTGATTCATCTTGCATTCCCCCAAGTTTCACCTCACTTGAAAACTACTTGCTTATAAAGCAGACATAAAAATACAAAAGCATCACAGCACACTATTACTGAAAAATTGCTCACTTTCTCATTTTTACCATATAATTATCAAATAAATCAATTGGAATATAAATATTGTACTTACATTTCAGTGTATAGTATACAGAGCAGTATAAACAAGTCATTGTCTGTATGAAATTTTAGTTTGTACTGACTTTGCTGGTGCTTTTTGTGTAGCCTGTTGTAAAACTAGACAAATATCTAAATGAGTTGATGTACCCCCTGGAAGACCTCTGCCTAGTTCCATGAGTACACATGCTTGGAACCCCTCTTTCTGTATCATTGCAGCCACTGGAATTATTAACACACCCCTGTGATGTATGCCTATCTTAGTAGGAAGCAGGGATATTGGGCTCACCTAGGTAATAATGAAACTCCCTTTCTAGGATGTTAGTGTTTTTTCTCTGACACGCACACACCTGCTGGTAAGGGTGAGACAGAGGTGAATTAGTCATAGGCACTGGGTTCCAGCCTGACACTCTGCGATATCAAGTTCCCAGTGAGACTAAATGAGAAATATACACTCAGGACACGTCTACATGATGAGTGCACTGCAGCTATGCCACTGTAGCGTCATGAATTAGACGGTTCCTACATCAATGGAAGGGTTTTTCCATCAGTGTAGGTAATCCACCTCTCCCAGAGGCAGTAGTAAGATCAGCAGAAGATTTCTGTCGAGTTAGCCACATCTACGCTGGAAGTTAAGTCAATTCAATTATGGAGCTCAGGGGTGTGAATTTTTCTCACCTCTGAGGAATGTAGCTAGGTCAGGCTAAATTTTAAGTGTAGACCAGGGTTCAGGAAAGTTACTCTGAATTACATTTTGTAATGGATTGGTTAAACTGCATTAAACCCCTGTGTGGATGCTCTTATTCAGAATCAAATGGCCTTAATTTGATTTAGTTTAATTCACTTCCAAAGTGATACAAACTAAATTGAATTAAGGACACTTCTCTTCTAAATAAGAGGATCCACACAGGGATTTAATTTGGTTTAACTAATCCACTTTAAATGCACATTTTTAGATAATTCTGATTAACTGTCCTGAGTGCCCCATGTAGACAAGCCTCCAGAGAAACTTTACGGATGAGAAGAGTTAGGGGGTTGCTGGTGCCGGGAGTGAACAGACAGATTTGTTTCTATAAAGGACCTTAGGGCACAAAAGAGAATGATCTTCAGAGATGGCTACACTGCAGTCAAAGACCTGTAGTTGGCTCATGTTACCTGACTGGGGCACACATAAAGCACACTCTACCCTGGAAGCCATTTGCAGCACACAACAACGATACAATTTATTGGTCTTACAAAATCCAGCAACAATGTCGCCTATTCTTGAGCCTCATGTACTGGCACCTTTTCTATTAACTATTTACATATATTTCCCTTTTAGACAGTGCTCTTGTAATGCCAGGGACTGCGCTAATACACAACTGCTCACAGCTGTCCACTGGCTGTTCTGCAGACCAGAATAGCTGACGCGCACTATTGGCATTCCCCTTCAGTTTCTAACCATGCGGGGCTTCCCTGTTCTCTGCTTGGGAGGAAGGATCATATGGTTCCTAATGCCACTCCTGCCCAGAGGGATATTCTCTGCTAAGGCTGCATTAGTAAGGCAAGCAGAACATGGGGCCTGATACCCAATGGAAATACATTGGTAGGAAACTAGAATGAAGCTGAAGGGAAGCAAGGAAGAGAAAGAAGAACTGAGAGACACACAGCATGACAGGCTGAGAATAAAAAGCCACGTGGCTCAGAGACAAAACCAAACCAGGGTACCATGGGAGTAGGGCCCCCACATGGGGGGGTGAAGGGTACACTTTTCTGGAGCCCGGAAGCCCTGGGGGCTCTGGCCCAGGCTGCAACCCCCATGGGTATGTGTATAGGAGGGGGCCCATGTTACAAGTTTGTATTGGGCCCGAAAAAATTATGCTTGAGCTCTGCATGGGAGAAAGGGGAGCGAGGGGGAGGAATGTAGAGGACATCACACAAAGGAGAACAGAAATGTTAACATCCATCCACAGCTCACCTGCCTTGTGATTCCCTGCTTGGTGGAGCAGATCCACGGGGCAAACCTATGGTTTCAGGCTATGGATTCAGTTCCCTGCTCAGGATTTTCCTTTTGAAAATTCCATGGCCCAGTAACCGTTGTCAAGAGGTGGTTTAAGACCTACCCCTTCAATACCCTGTGTCTTGTCAGTCAGCCAGTCTCTACCCAAGCACAGACGCATAAATAACCTCTCCACAATGTTCAGGGCAAGATACCCTGTCAGTAAGATTTCTGCTTCCTGTCACTTGTAGAATCAAGCCTAGTCTACACCTAAAACTTGGGTCAACCTATCTACATCACTCAGAGCTGTGAAACATTTCAAGCCCAGTGCAGCATAATTAGGTTGACCTAACCCCCACTGTAGGCACAGCTAAGTTGGCAGAAGATTTCTTCCATCAAACCAGCTACTGCCTCAGGAGGAGGTGGATTTACTACAGCGATGGAAAACCTCTTTACGTCGATGTACAAAAGTATTTCTCAGTGTTTTTCTTTAATATTTCTTCTCTTCTCAAACCATATTTAGAACTGGAGTCAGGACACATAAGATCAGACCCCAAACTAGCATAAATCAGTGTAGCCCCATCAGCCCCTGATACTCAGATCTGCTGCTGACTCAGTATGTGACCGCGAGAAAGTAACTTCACTTTCCTGTGCCTCAATTTCATTATCTTCAAACTAAAGACAACACTATTTATCTGACTCTCTATCTATCCACTGTCAGCTTTGGTTCTTTCATCTCCCAGTTCTGGTCAGTGGTCTTTGGGTATTTCCTGACCATCATTCAGCTTATAGGAATGACACTTGCTATGGTGGATGATTCCTTAATCAGGGCCCTTTGGACTAAGAACTGTGAACTTTGGACTCAAATCAGAATCAGTCTCACCGGTCTGAGGGCAGAAACAATCTGAGCATGTTTTGATCTGAAAACATAGGGGCTTATTCTTCTCTCAAACTAGTTCAAATGAGGAGTAACTGCACTGAAATCAACCGAGTTACTCCAGTGGGAGAGGAGACAATTGGCCATATCCTCAGCTGCTATAAATCAGCTCTACTAGCTTCATTTGGCTTACACCAACTAAAGTTCTTCCCCTAGGTACAGGTGATCATGCTCCTTATTGAGTCACCTGTAGGTATTGAACCCATGTCCTCTGGATCTAAAAGAACAAGCTTGAGCTAAACAGCCATTGCCTTTGTCCCCTTCTAGTAGCTAGACCATATACCGAGGTTTGGGAGTTATTTACTAGCAACACTCAAAGTGGAATCATTTGCTTTACTCCAATCTCAGCAAGCTCAAACGCTGCAGTGTGATCTAGAGCAGTGGTTCCCAACCTTTTTAGCTCGAGGGCCACAAATATCATTATTACAACCCTGAAGGGTCACCAGTCTATCAGCTCATAAAAAATGTATTGACGTATACATCATTAAGGACTACAAATCACTACATATTTAAAGTAAATTTTTGATGCTACTGTGCTCATTTTTACATTCACTATTTTACACCTACAAATTACTCACAGTAAGTCACGGTGGGTGGCCTGCTAAGTGCAGGCCTTACCGCAAGGCACTGATTTTTAGAGTCCAGCCCCTCCTTTAAGCATGGTAGAGGTCCTGGCTGCTCTGTCAGTAGTCATCCCAGCTTCCCCCTTTCTGCCTCATCTGCAGCCAGATGGAAGGAATCTACTGTGCCCCTGGCGGCAGCAGGGAAACTGCATGCGTCCTGTAGCCCCGTGCACTCCACCTGGGTCCCTAGGCAGTGGCTCCCTTCTACAGCCAGGGAAAGGGAAATCAGTGCTCCTCTCCTTCTGACTCCAGCAGGGACTCCAGTGGCTAGGGACCCAGGCGGAGCCCTTTGCTGTGCTCCCTGCTATAGCCAGGGGGAGGGCAGCGCTGATCTCCCATCCCCTCGGCTGCAGCAAGGAGCCTGCACCAGTCTTGCAGCCCTGCAGTGATGCGGTCCACCTGGGTCCTTAGGCAGCAGCTCCCTTCTGCAGCCAGCAGGAGGGGAGTGGCTGGCCACCTTGAAAGCCCCCACAGGCCACTTTGGGCCCCTGGGCCACAGGTTGGGAACCACTAGTTTAGCACAACCTAGATGATCAATCATGTGAAATGGTATGTGGAATCCTCAGTAAAAAAAAAAAAAGATGATCGCTTCCAAGAAAACATGCTGCTGCAAACAAACCAACATTTTATGATGTTTCCCAAAATAAGAAACCTGAACGATTTTGACCACAGTGCCAGCTGTGGCTAAGAGACCCCAGCCATGAACTCCTCCAGCTAATCTAGTTGTCTATGAACCCCATACCTGCTACAGATAGATTTTCCTCTCTTTTATCTGGATCCTTCTTGATGACCCTAACTTCCTCATCATACATAGATGGACTTCCAGGGGAACCCTACGGGATCAGATGCCTAGCCAACTTCAGCTGAATTGAAGGAAGTCTCTCTTAACCCAAAATAAAAAATTCCACAAGAGGAGGTTCCGATCTAAGTAAATAGATTTCAAATCACACCTTTATTTAAAATGGTGCAGCTTTCTCACATAAACAAGGCCTAATCCTCACTGTTTCATTGCTCTGGCGTGTAAAAGAGAGGGATGTGTAAAGCACAAATCACAAGCACCAGGAGACAATAGCAACAAATAGTGAAAGAGGTGAATGGCATTGCCAACACCCAGAAACTTCCGTGAGAGCAAAAGTCCATGGAAGGAAAGTAAAATCCAGCATGGCATTAAATTATAGACGCTCTTTGAATCTGGCCTCAGAGCACAAAGTGTCCCCATTGCTGTTCTTTCACCTGTAGGAACAACCTCTAGGTTAATCAAGATCCTTGATCCAGTCACTCTTTGACCTGTCTGCTGTCAGCTAAAGGCAAATTGTAGTGTAGGTACAGGTTCCACTAGGAACAGGCTGAGACTGTGTTCATTTCACACAGGCCAACAAATGGTTTCAAACAGGTGACTAGTTATTTTGTTTTCTATTGCCCAATTCAATTTTTGTTAAAGGATCCTGATTTCCCAAGAATGAGAGCTCAGCACTTTCTGAAATTCAGGCCACTTGGAGGTGTTTCAAGTTGAGCAACCAAAAAACCAAGATACATAAAATCATTGGTCAATTTGAACAGTCTTGGCCTTCCAAGGATGTAATCAAATTGGTCTGAGATGATTCTCATCCCACCCCAGAGATGCTGTCTAATTGCTTTGGTTCATGTACATCCTTGAGGATCAGGAGCTCTGGGGACAAGGGACGTCTCTGTGGATCTTGTCCCAAATATCTGCTTTTTAATAAACATAACCATTAATCGCCCAGGACAGTCTTGTTTTAATCAGCATCTTGGGTGTGACATCAATGTCTTTTCACAGATCCAGATTCAGCGGTAGAGCTAGATACCACAAAAGAATCCCTGTTCAGTGAAGACACCAGAATAAAAGGGAACCTGGATTATTAGTATATAGACCTGAACAGTCTCTTTCATTTGTTTTCACATTTCAGGGTACCCAATCCCTTTCATTCTCCAGACTGGAACCTACACACCCACAAATTGTGAGTAACATTCTTGGTCAAATTCATTCACGATATAAATGCTTTCTATTCAGTGGATTACACATCAGAGGTGAATTTAGCCTTGTTTCTTTAATTTACCTTGCTGATTATTGAGTAAGGGGAGCATACTGCTTCAAAGCAAACAGACTGTAATTTTTGAAAAATGAAGGGGTATTCAGAAAACAGACTACAGAGAGAGAAAATTAATACAATTGAGGATGGGGGATGATTTAAATGAGAAACTATGAGATAACTGGTTCTGTGGAGTACTCAGGTAGGATTCCAACATCTGCTAGAAATGCATTATGAACAGCTTGCTACAATAGCCATTTAGTGAAGCTAAAGAGCTGTTATTCCACAAGCCACACAAGTGTTTTAACAAGAAGCAGCCTTGACTCTATGATTGTGTATCTACACAGTGTGATTTTTTTTTATGAAAAATTAAAAGGCAGTACAATAAATAGCCATTGAAATTGTAAGCCAGGGTCTCAAGGAGCTCTCCCCCTGACATCCAAGGGTGTCCAAATCCAGCAAAAAGACCTCAGGAGTGGACTGTATTTCTGTAGATGCACCTGCTCTGTCCAGGTGATCAGTGGACAGACCTGCTTTGCCAAAGTGATCAGTTTTAGATGGTTTTGGTTAAAATTTACTTGACTCCGGAACACAGGGTTCATTTAATGTTCTCATTCTTATTGTCTGAGTGAAAGGCAAGAGAATCTTACTTACTATGCCCAAACTGAGGGGGTGACCCGAAATCAAACATCACTAGCTAAGCCGGGAGTAGTCGTGCTAAACCCAGATAAAAGTCAGAGAAGGTGAAGACAGGGTGCTCTTATTTGTTGGTGTGGCCTCTGTTTCAAGAGTACTAACTACCATTTGATTCCCCCGCTCAGTTGAGAGTCCTTCTTTCTGTTCAGTTGATCACTAGAGTGTAGATCACTGATGAACAGGGCTTGGGGGCTGAACTTTAGACCTGGTATGAGGGCAGTTGTGCCATGAAAGAGAATTGCAGAGGGCACAACAGCAGTGAGGTTCCCCACTACCCAGTGAAATCACTGAAGAACTGGGCTGACTTGTGAATCCTCAAAACACAGCGTTGCAGCTAGAGCTGGGGGCGGCAGCAGCAGTGACAGTGGCTAGCAGTGGTAGAGGTGAGCAGTGGCTGGAGCAGACGTATTGCTCAGTCCCCACTTCCGGGGTGGGAAGGTGAATCCCCATGAACGTGCCCTTGAATTCTGGGACTTTGCTGACTTTGATCATTTGCGCGAGTGGTGCAGTGGAGGGAAAGGGACGTGAATATTAGCCTGTCAGACTTTCACACCACAAGATGGGAAACTGAGACAAAGGACTGCTGCTCAGGGTATGGTGGGGGGGAGGTGTTTACTTATGGTTTGCATGCTTTTGAACTGTTGTGGTGTTTTCCCAAATTAATGCTGCATTTCATCTCCCTTTTTCATAAACGTTTTCTTTGATTATACTAGACTCAGTGGGGAAGCAGTGCCTCTTAGAAGTGCCTGTGGGTGATGATTAGTTTTACCAAATTTCTGGGTGGGGATTTGAGCCAGTTCTCCTTTGTAATGTTAAGAGGAACCCCTAGATATTGAACCGAGCCCTTGCTGCCGCTCTCCTCACCTGGCAGAAGGGATATATTAATACACACACTACAGCAATTCATTCTTTTTCCTTAAAACAGTTCCTTTGTCAACACATAGCAAGAGCCACACTTACACATTAACCATTTAAAATGTAAAGGACAACATCAGGGCTACAGTATTTTTTTCTCTGTTTCCCAACGTAAGCTTATGATGTTGACATTCCATGGCAAACTGATTCAATTAGTAATTATACGCTGGACTTAGTAGCAGGGGCACTGTGAGGAAGGGGAAGGATATTATGAGGAGGAGTCATCGAGTCATCCAGCAGAGATGAGAGCAGTGAGAGGAAGAGAAGGGTGGGTTTGGGGAACAGATGCTATGGGGGTCCCAAGGCTAGAGACAGTGGCCGGAAAAGCAGAGGTGGTTGAGAGAGCAGGTGCTCCAAGGGAGGGAGGGAACTGATAGTGCTATAGGCAATGGGAAGGATAGCAGTGCAAAGTCATGGAGCAGGGCTCCTGGGGATCTGAAAGAAGTAGGGTCAGAGGGAGGCAGTGGGGAGGGTCAGAGGGAGCAAAAATATCAAGGAAACCAGGGCATTCTGCTGTCAAAATGTGATAATCCTAGGGAAAGAAATTTGTGTTTCTCATGAATTTAACTTTCATTCAATTCTATTCATCCAATTCCACCTTTATATCAGCAGGTTAGGCATGTGTGCTATGGACATGGACAAGGAAAATCACACCATGGTGACTGAGTTCATCCTTTCAGGATTAACAAACAGTCCACAGATGAAGATCATGTGCTTTGTGGTGTTTTTAGCAATGTATCTTATCATCCTGCTGGGGAATCTTGGGATAATTGTATTAATCAAGATTGACCCCCGACTCCACACCCCCATGTACTTTTTCCTCAGCCACTTGTCTTTCCTAGATCTCAGTTATTCCTCAGCTGTAACTCCTAAAATGCTGGTGAATTTCTTAGCAGAGAAAAACAGCATTTCCTACCCAGGCTGCATTGCACAGATGTTTTTCTTTGTCCTCTCTGGAAGCACAGAGTGTCTCCTGCTAGCCATGATGGCATATGACCGTTACGTGGCCATCTATAACCCGCTGCTCTATATGGTCCTCATGTCCCCAAGAGTGTGTGCCCAGCTGGTGGCCAGCTCTTATCTCATTGGCTTTGTGAATGCTATGATACAAACAATTTCTACATTTAGATTATCCTTCTGCAACTCTAATGTTATCAATCATTTCTTCTGCGACATCCCCCCACTTCTAGAACTCTCCTGCTCCAACACTCACATCAATGCAAAGGTGCTTTCTATATGTGCTATATTTCTGGGTATATTCACTTCAGTGGAAATTCTGGTTTCCTATAGTTTCATTGTGTCTACCATCATGCAGATCCACTCCACCAAAGGGAAACTCAAAGCATTCTCCACTTGTGCTTCCCACCTGACGGCCATTACCATCTTCTATGGAACCACAGTCTTCATGTATCTGAGGCCCAGTTCCAGCTATTCAATGGACCAGGACAAATGGGCCTCTGTGTTCTATACGGTGGTGATCCCCATGTTGAATCCCCTGATCTACAGCCTGAGGAACAAGGATGTGACGGTTGCCCTGAGAAGAATTCTACAATGGAAAATATTTTATATGTAGAAGGAGAAGACTTTCAAAAGAAGCTGCTACTTATTCAGTCACAGTATTGAAATAACTGAGCAAACCTATGTTGAGAAAAAAAATACAATAGGGTAAAAAATATCAGGATAAGATTTTATCGTTCCACTAAAAGATGAATGCTCTTCCTGGTGATAAAACAGTTTGAAATAGGAGGGGCAAGCCACCAGTTCCGACAGTGATATGTCATCATAGATGTTACTGTGAAGAGACTTTGCCTCGTCATGTGTCGTGGAATATCGTAAAAGGAAAAGAATGAGAACAAATTACTACATCAATGACTAGGTTTTAACACAGAACTTGTCTTTGATTTATGGAGAGATTTTAAATTGGGTTGATAAAGGCAGCTGTGTTGACATAATATAAGTAGCAAGGTGGAAAGCATTTGACTTAGTACCCCATAACGTTTTCATTCCAAAATGAGCACTACACAAAGCCAATATAGAATATATTAAATGGGTAAACAGATGCCTGAAAGAGCTCACTATTTAATTACAGACGGGGAGCCATCACATTTCCAGTGGGTTGCAGAGTTTCTTGCAGGTTCTGCAGGGATCTGTCCTTGGCTTAAATGTAATGAATATCTTTAACAATGATCTGGGGGGAAAAAACCATTTAAAATAATTTCTGGTAGCCTTTGCCAATGACTCCAAGATTGGTGAAGTGCTAAATAAAGATGAGGGGAGGTCCCTTCATGCCTCAGGGGGATTTTGCATGTTAATCTACAATAAAAGTCACGCTGACTGCAAGTGGTTTGCTCTTTTGTCTGGGAAACATTACACCCCAGTTGTACATTTCATGTAATGGCATTGGATTTCCAAATGACTTAGGCAGCGTCTCAAGTCTCAGCCCCTGTGTCTAAATCCAAAACTGGCAAGTTCTGATTAGCTCATTGAGACAGTTTTCTTCTGTGGTCTCAGCCTGTGTCCTCATATCTAATAAAAATCTGCAAACACTATTAATCCCATCTGAGGGTCATTAAAGGTCTTTCATGCACCTAGAAAGTAGGTCAGTATCATTATGCCCACTTTACAGGTGGGCAAGCTGAGACACAGGTGTCATGGGACTACCTCATGGTCAAATAGCAAATAAGCAACACAACTGAAACTGGAACCCAGTAGTTCTGAGTCCCTTTCCATTACCCACAAGGCTATCCTTTACCCCATTTGCCCCTCTACTATCCCCTTCCCCCTGCCCTCTTCCAGCCTCTTGTTTCCTTCCCTCGTTGTCTGTCTTTGCCTCCCAGTTTGGCCCTTTCCCACTCCCCCTTCCCATTTTCTTCCTGCAGTGGTCCAGCCTTCCTCTCACTGACTGTAACCTCTGGCCCCACACCCCATGGCCACCTCCTGGGGCTGTTTTATGCCACACGTTGGGATCAGTGAACCGCAGCACTGGCTTCTGATTCCTCTTTAGTGTGATGCATTGAGAGGAGCTAGCAGGGTGAGGTGTGAAAGGGGAAGAGGAGGAAGAAGGAATGGGGAGGGAGAGGGGCTGCCTGCTCAAAAACCCCAGGAGTATTTGAAGTAGAAGCCTAGCTCAATTCCTTGCAGCTCTGCTGGTGAGTGGCTTTTCCAATGGCATGTGTGTCACTCCAGATGGTGACACTTGGGTAAACTGTACATCCCCTACCTGTATGGCTTTGCAAACCTGAGCCACAGCTCTTTGAGCTAAGGTGGGTCAGAGAGCAAAGAAAGCATCCACAAGCTTTATATGCAGGTAACTTCACTTTCAGTGCTCCAGCCTAACACAGCTGAGTTCAAGTCCCCAAACCAAATGGTTCATCTGGTCTTCTGCCCTTTATGCTTCTCATTTCTGAGAAGTCAGTGAAGCTGCACCCATTCACCCCAGCAAAGAATTTGCCCCTGTGTGCCTTAATTCTTAATGCATTAAGGACAAAGGGCCTGATTCTCATTTCCACTGCAGCTGGCATAAAGTGTGTACCAGGTGGCATAAAGTGGCCTTAGTAGATATAAGAATCAGCCACAGAATTTTCAGCAGTGGCTAATAATATGTAGAACCACAGCCATTGATTAGCAACAAGAACAGGACCTAGAATTGCACCACTTAAAGGGTCCTGAGCTTGCATGGTGCAGAGCATGTCCCTAATTCTGTGCAACCAGGCTTGGCACAGTTCAATTTTTTAAAATAATTTTGATAATATCAAAGTTTGTTTTTTAAAATGTTCTATATTTATTAAATTGTTCATAGGTGTGGAAATTATGGGGGGGTCAGACAATGGGAGAGTCAGACAGTAATTATTTAATGACAGTAGTCGTTGAGATTCAAACAGTTAAAGCTTTATAACATTAAAACAGAAATTGTCAGCATCGTCTGTTAAAATATACAAAGTAAATAGCCTTAAATAAAGTTCTCAAGCAGTATTTTTCTTCCTTCGCCTATCTGTAAATTTCAATTATTTTCAATGGAAATATTTTTCATTAGTCTGTTAGTGTGTATGGGTAAATTGACGTGTATTGACAGTTACCAATAAAAATCGAATCCTTCCAAGCGTATCATGCAAGTTGCATCATTCTAAAATTAAGATTGTTGGAGGCCCAGTACAATTTGAGTTGCTTGACCACTGTCCTACAGGCCTAGCATAGCTTCAGTTGCTTGCTTGGCTATTCTGACTCCTGTAGCATGACATCTTCCGGTTGGCAGAGATGAATAGGACTACTGAGTAACCTTGCAGATGTCTCAGTTTCTGCATACCACAACACATAACAAGACAAAATTCACAACATGTATGCTTGCAGCTGCACATAGATAACAGTGATGGGAACAACAAGTTATCCTTGAACCTCTGGGAGTACGTCTGGCAGTAGTTAAGGGTGAAATCCCAATGTAGGTAATTAATATATATAATAATGAGTAGAGAGGTAATTAGGTGAAAGTTGTTTATGGAAGGGTATAAGAAGTCACTACTTAGACAAAGGGGCACTCCATTAACACCTGACTCTCTGGGAGGTGCTGCCAGTCGGACCAGAGGCCACTGACACCCTGGCGGCGCCCCTGAAAAAAGCCGTTCCTGTATAAAGCTTTCTGAGTGACTGCTTAGCTCTCCAGGCTTAGTGAGTATGATATATTGTAGTTAATTTTAGGTTTTGTATTCAACTAGAATATCTATAGAAAACCTTGCACATTAAACCTTATTGACCTGTAAATCGGGTGTACCGTGTCTGACTGATATTCACACTGATCACAAAATGTCCAGTATCAACAACTATCTGTGCTGCCTTTGGGACAGTTTAATTTAGTGTATTGCTTTTTATGCCTGTCCTGTGCCCAGAGAATTATGGTAATCAGTGGATTAAAAAAATCATTTAAAAAGTTAAAAATATAAACCACAAACAACATTGTACCCCTGAGATCAGGTGCTCTCATATCTTTCAGGGATTATGTCCCAAATGCCCTGAAGTGCTACATATACATATATATATAACCTCCCTTCCTAACAGCAGCAGCTTCTGGAGTCAGGGAAGGAATGCTGATCTCAGCCACAGGTAAGTTTGAGGATACTGCAGTTTGTACAGAAAACTGAAGCAATGTTATTTTTTGGATACTCAGATTTCTGTATTAACAGCCTGGATGATGTATCCACCAACTGGTTACCAGACATTAGGGCACCATTTGCTGAGTCCCCTAAAAGGAAGTAGGATTTGAATATCTGAACATGACATTCACACAACTGATGTCTAAACTGGGACCTTTTAGGGTAGAAAAGTAACAGCTGTTTCAAGTGACTAAAGAGGATATTTTCAATCCCATTTTGTCCTAACTAAAATAGATGAGATCAGTGTGTCTCAGCTATCTATCTATCAACAATAGGTGGGATTTTCAAAAGCATCTTGGTGATTTAGGTGCACAAGCGGCATTGAAAGTCACCTAACATTTTTTAAAACCCTATTCACTATCATGTTTTTAACACTATCCCCATCCCTATGGCATATGAACTAGCAGCTAGCATTAGAGTACGTGGATACTACCTCCAACATATGTGAGCACCAGAATTGATGTCACCAATAACAGGAGCTTGCACTAGAGAGATTTTCTTTATTAAGTATTATTATTATTTATTAAATAGGGGGAAAGCAGCTATGCTTATGTAATGTTAATGGTATCCATGTAAAAAGTCGATAACTGAAAAAGTTACAGTTATCCTAGCAACAACATGATCATAGTGTACATACATCATATTTTTTTATCACTAATCAGACTGGTAAATGTAGGCTTAATGTAGATATGTGTGTGTGAAACAGAGAGAGAGAGAGAGAGAGAGAGAGAGAGAGATGAGTCTGATTCCCAGCTGTAATTACGTCAGTTTTACATCATTGTAATTTCACTGCAATCAATGGACTACTACCTGGAGTGATGAACAGCGATGAATAGAGCCCACTATGTGCAATATGGGAGAAATTAATGTTACTATGGGAACCCTACTTTTCCCATGTCCTGACTTTGATACATAGCACTTTGTAAAGCTAGTATTGCATTCACATAGTTTTTTGCCTTTGGTTCCTTTTTTCTTAAAAGATCAAGGTTGGAGGGGGGGGGGAAAGGAATAGGTTGCACTTGAGAACATTTACTAATCCCAATTAGCTTTTAAGGATAAGACCTTCCTGGGATGAATGGGGCTAGAGAGGAGCCAATCTGCATCTTGGTTGCTATGACTGTTAGGCTGGAGAGAGGTTGTGAAGCTGATTTAACAGATGCACCACACACCAGCTGTGACTGTGATGACTGTATCATGATAATGGGAAAATATTAACCTAGAGCCATCTCCTCAGCCAGTGTAAATTAGCACTGCTCCATTGGCTTCAGTGTTGCTATACAGGTTTGCACCAGCTGAGTATCTCAACCCTTTATCTTTATAATGGGAAAGAAAGAAATCTAGGACCAGATGCTCAGTTAGCAAAAACTGACCTAGCAACATTGACTTCAGTGGCGTTACACCGATTTATACCAGCAGAAGATCTGGCACAGCTAGCTTCTTTTAGATGGAAGTAATTAATTGGGAATTTGGTAAAATCTTTCCAGGCACTGTTGTCTCTTCTCATTGATGCTGGAGGGTTTTGCTGCAGCCGTGTCTTCAGTGCATTTACCCAGATTCCCATGTTTGCCCAGCCTCCCACAGCCCAGCTTCTCTCTACCTACAGCAGAGGACATGTTGCTAGGAGATGCCTTCAGCCAATGGCACCACAGTGACAGAATTCATTCTCCTGGGATTCCCCAGCCGCCCGTCGATCCAGGTTGTCCTCTTTCTAGCATTCATGGCACTGTACAGTATGATTCTGATAGGGAATGTTGGGTTGATGGTGCTGATCAAGTCTAATGCCCGCCTTCATACCCCCATGTACTTCTTCCTCAATAATTTGTCCTTTGTTGATCTCTGCTATGCCTCCGTGATTGTCCCTAAGATGCTGGCAAACTTCCTGTCAGAGAACAAGACCATTTCATACGCTGGCTGTGGGCTGCAGTTTTACTTCTTCTGCACCTTTGCAGATACAGAATCTTTCATCCTGGCCACCATGGCCTACGATCGATACGTGGCCATCTGTAACCCACTGCTCTATACGGTCATCATGTCCCCCAGGGTCTGCATCCTGCTGGTGCTTCTGTCCTACATAGGGGGCACACTGAGCGCACTGGTACACACGTGCTTTGCCTTCAGATTGTCCTTCTGTGGCCCCAACGTCATCAATCACTTCTTCTGTGACCTCCCTCTCCTCCTCAAGCTCTCGTGCTCTGACACCTCCCTCAATGAGCTCCTGCTCTACACCTATGGCAGCTCCGTGGAAATCATCTCCACTATTATCATCTTCATCTCCTACATTTTAATTGTCATCTCTGTCCTGAGGATCCGCTCCATGGCAGCCAGACGCAAAACCTTCTCCACTTGCACCTCCCACCTGATATCCGTCATCATCTACGAAGGGACTTTGCTGTTCATCTACTCCCGACCCAGCTCCTGGTACTCACCCAATTCAGACAAGTATATCTCTGTCTTCTACTCCATAGTGATCCCCATACTGAACCCCCTGATCTATAGTCTGAGGAACAAGGATGTGAAAGATGCTCTGAGGAGAGCTATAGACACCAAAGTCCTTGCTCAGTGAGTCTCTTGATTAACGTGGTAAAGAGTCACCAGTGAGGCAGTGCAGAACACAAAGGGGATTGGCTGAGCCAGTGAGATATAATTTCCTATAGCAACAGACATGAGCACATAACAGATGTAAGGGAATATGGGAGATGCATGTGTTTTCTCTGGGTATTAAATTTGACCTGATGTGTATTTATTTAAAGATTTAGGGTCACAGAATCACAGATTTTTGGGGGATTGGAAATTATGAATTCATTGCTGAGCAATGGGGGCAGAGCAAGGATTTTAAGGAAGACAGTTTAGGAGAAAGGGAATGGGTCAAGGTTTCGAGGCTGAAACATGGTGCCTATTCCCTTTACATCACTAATTCCAATGCAGGGATGAGGGGATTGGAAAGCAGGATTTTCTAATCCAAGTCAAGGTCCATGAGCCTAGACAGATGATGGGATTTGCAAAACAATACAATTGTTTTCAGCTCTAGGTCACAGATCTATGTTTTCACCTTTTTAAAAGGCCATCCTGTTAAATGGATGGAATCAACATGCCATGTAAGAAAACAGCACCACAGAGAAAGACAATGACATTATCTCTGCCTCAGAGGAGACACCAAGGTCCATTTTAACTGCCTACGCCTCTTTCCAGAGCTTTTTAATTTCTCTAAAAAATGGGAGAACATGAGAAAGACAAGTATTTGTTTGCATGTGATTCTATTATAAAATGTTATGGCTGCTCCTGGGAGAACTGAAACAAGGAAATGAAACATGTTTTGGCAATAAATAAATGAGTGGCGACATCTACTGTTTCTGGTGGATTTGAATAAAGTAATAAAGAATGGTGGTGGAAAGGAAATGGTGTTCATCCGGTTTATGTAAACGTTTCACTACATGCAGGCAACAGTCCTCTGTCCTCAGAAAAGTCATCGAATAATAGAAATTACAGAGAGAAATTCTTTCTGTATGTTGAGTCCTGCAAACAGAAACATTGTGTTGAAGTCCATATTTCTGTGCCCTAATGAAGAAGTTGGCTGAAGTCTGGATGCAGTTGTGATCACTAGAAATGCCTGCTTTTATATATAGGATAAAAATACTAACTGGTATTTTTGAGTTTCTTAGTGCCTACAGAACTGGATTGGGGCTCAGGAAACCTGGTTCAGTTTCCAAATCTGCTACTGCCTTACTGGATGACCTTGGGCAAGTCATTGTGATGCTCTGTGCCTCAGTTTCTCCACATGGGGATAATGCCTTCCTTGTAAAGCATTGTGAGATCTCTGGTTGAAAAGTGCTATATACGAGCTAGGTGTTTATTATTATTTATTAAGAATGTAATAAGAAAGAATGTTAAAACAAAAGAATAAAGATGCAAAATGGCCTCTGTTTGTCTTGATTCATTTTCGTGCACTGGAACATATAACACTAGACAGACATTTTGAACTCTTGGTTTCTTAAAGCGAGGCACCTAAATCCATATTTAGGCACTCACATGAAAATGGCCTGGTTTTCAAAGATCTGAGCACTGTTGTGATAATTGGGCCTTCAAAATTTACTGTAATTGCGAATTCAACTGTAAAAAGTGAGTAAAAGTTCATAAAATGTCACAATAACCTATAACAACAAATGTTGATGGGAAAAGATGAAAAAGAGAGACAGACTCTGCATATGGGGGTGGAGCCTCCCACCTTGGGTCCACTGACTTGAGTTTAGCATGAGTGCTCTAAAAATAGCTGTATAGACATTGCTTTGACATTGTGGTTCAGGCTTTCAAGCCTGGAGGGGGCAGGGAGGGAGCATTTGAGAGCATGATTGGCAGCCCATGCAACAGGTCAAAGCTATGTCTACACGACTAATTTTAGCATGCTTGCACAAGCGCCACTCACACAAGTCTATTGACCTGGGCTGGGAGTCTAGCTCCCAGACGCAGTGTAGAGATACCCACAGATTGAATTAATCTAAACAAAAAGGCCTGCTTGATATAATTCAAGCGCTGTATTAAGAGCATGCCTGATAAAAAGAGAAGTGTGGGACCAGAGATCAGTGAACCAAAATTGGTGTGCCAAAAATTAGGCATAATTGATGGACAAAACAATGGGAGGACGGGCTATTCCGCCCACAACTCCCATTTGGAGTCCTCAGAAAGAGACTATGGGCAGCAGCAAAGAAAAGGGGAACACTGGCTGGCTGAAAGATGAGGGAGAATGAGTTTCACCCTCATGGTTGCAATACCCATCATCTCCTGGGATTCCAGACCATGTACATCCGAATCCTGAGAGATGTCGTAACCTGACTGGGCCAGCGAGAGGGACCCAGGTGACATCACCACCTCCACCAGCTCTTGCTAAATCTCAAACGCTATCTGGGATGTGAATCTGTCTCCCCACCAAATGTATCCTTTTCCTTCCTTACCTTGTTTATCTCTCTCCTTTTCCTTCTCATAAGAGGCTAGTTTATGAGAGGCTAGCTTAGAGAGGCAGAGCCAATCTACCCCAGGGGCAGCTCAGAAGGGGTTATACCTCAAGAAGATCAGCCAGGTCCCTGTGTGCCAGGACTGCTCCATGGGCAGGTGCATAGGTGGGGAGGGGCAATAGTTCTGCCTCTTCCTTCCTAGGGTGATTTGTGCCCCCTCAACCCCAAGTGCATCCCTTGCACTTTCCCGATCACACAGAAGGTGACTATAACTTAGCTAGATCACATCTATGATCTGGAGCCTTCACAATAGCTTTAGTATAAGACAGGAAACCTCTGATTTCTCCCCGTGCTTCTTAAAGTGCTCGATTTATTTCTTTACAAGGGTTCAGAGGGGGGGTTCATAGCCCCATGCACTAAAATATCATCTGCAAAGAAAGAAAAAACATGTCATTTACTTCCAACTGTCTTCTTTCAGCGAAGATGTCCTGCCTCCTTAGGGCTGGTCCGGACATAGACAATTCTAACACTTTTTCTCCACTTCTGGTCCCAATGAATCTAATAAGACCTCTCCTGGAGTACAGTTATACCCTCCCTGAGTAAGAGTATCAGAAACTGTCCCTTTAAAACTAAGGTCACTGGCCAAGCAGAAAGCAGTAGTGAAAGTATGAGTAATGGTTGCTGCTTATAATTTTTAGGATGAAGTTTTAAATGAGGCCTTGAGGGTCAGATACATGAAGGGGACTTCAGCATCTTAGCCCAAATTTCAGATGCTCAAAAAACGCCACTCAGCATCTGCCTAGCCCTGTGGGTGCCTAACTCCCACAGCACCTGTGTTTCCACCAGTAAAGCACTCCTAGACACCGAGAATTGTGCCACGAGCAAAGCAGCCTTAACCCTCAGACAGCTGAGCAGCTCAGGGCTTAGCCCTGCCTCTCACACCTGCAGGGTCTTATCAACTAGGCCTTGTCAAGGACTGCACGTAGGATCAGGGCTTGCACGGAAAGCCACAAGAGAAGAAGGCTCTGCTCTCCTTTTACCCAGGGGTCAGAGCTCTCACCCAGGAGCTGTGGGACCTAGGTTCAAATCTCCACCATACCTGAGAGTCACATGGATTTGAACTCAGATCTCCTAAGAGGCAGGTGAGTGCCCTAAACGCTAGGCTACGGGATACTCTCTGAGGGGGCTCTTTCACCCTGAGCTGTTCCGCTTGGATAACTACTTAAAAATTCATTGTAGCAGGCACTTGAAGTTGGGTCTCCCACATGCCAGGTGAGGGCTCTAACCACTGGGCTGTTGAGTAAAGATGGAAATGGCCTTCACCCCATTTCTTCTCATGCCTATCTCCAGGGAGAGGGTTCATGGCTGTGAATTCTGAGTGAAGACAGGTGCCTCTCTTTGGTCTAGACTTAGGTGTTTATGTCTCTTTGACGGGCAAGGCTTAAGCCACATCCTGGTCCTTGGCATTTCCTATTTGTCAGCTGAGGCAGCTCTTTACTCCGTGTATTGGCTTCCGCAGATCCCACTTTTATGCCCTTGGCTCTCCCTGTGCACTCTACGGGGAGTTTGGGTGCCTAACTCTGGGCTGCGAATTTTCCTGGGCCCGAGGGTGCCTAAAAGTTAGGTGCTGCAAATCTCAGCCTATGGGCTTGTCTACATGACACAGGCCGCAAGAAGCCACAGGATAAAATGACCATGCACTAATATACTGCATGTCACTGGGTATGTCCACCCATCCCCCATGATTAGAGCTCACCCGACTGGTGTTGGACCCAAGACAGTACAGCCTAGTGGACAGAGTCACTATGGCTGCCCTGGAGATCAGGACTGTGTGGCTGATGGCCAGAGCCAGGGGCCACCACCAGCTGGGATAAGGGGACTGGACCCTCCCTACTCCATCGGGTCCCAGCATAGGGCCCTGGCAGTGGCAAGAGTGTTCACCACTGGGTCAGTGGGGAATCTGACTGCAACACACTGACCCTCCCCAGGGGTCATGGCTGTCCCCCTTCCTTGGGCTACTTCCTACCCTCTTTCCTAATGTGGTGGTCCATAGGTCGTCGGGACCTCCAGACTCCTCCGCATGGGTAGTTCCTCAGTTGGAGGTCCATAGGCACCAGGGATCCTGGCTGGCTCTCTGAGTCTCCATCAGCCTCGGACAAGGGATGTACCAGTTCCCTGGGCTGGAGCCTCC
>NW_027133452.1:0-8247 GCF_026122565.2 Emydura macquarii macquarii | reverse complement strand
CCGGCGGCCCGGGCAGGCTTTGGAGTCGGTGGGGTGGTTGCTCCAAATGGCCGCAGGGCCTGGGTCAGACCCAGACGCAGCCTCTGGGAAGACACTGGCAATTACCACTGGGTGAAATACTTAGTAATGGTAGAAAGTTGTATTCTTCAGTCTTGTTAATTGCCCTATTAATTGCAAAATATAATCAATTCCCCATGACATTAATGTAGATATGATTATCACAAGAAATTTCGTGTGTCAGCTGACACAGGGAGGCTGACTTCTTCTATAATAACCCAGAGAAAGAGAATGAAGGTTTTGTGTAATGCAGGGTAGCCAGATCAGATCAGCCTATCAAGAAAAACCGAGGGTCTTTACCAAGTGAGTTGAAGTGTATGAAGAAAATGAAAATAGAAGAGTGAAGATGGAAATTGGATGATGATTCGCAAAACCAGTCATCAGCGATACACTAATCACTCCTTCTCAGACACTGATACAACAGTCACTCCTTCACAATCACAACTAAAGGTAAATGTTAGAAAGTGATTGAAAATTGTCCACCAAAATTTTCTTTTTTTCCCCAGAAATGAGATTTTCAACAAAATGAACCTATTCATGGAAAGTGTCTGTTTTCCTCCATATTTTTTTATTTTAATTTTTCTTTGGGAAATCTAAAATGCCTCACATTTTATTGGTCACTAAGTGAAGTCTTATTAAGGTTTGAAGTAAGAGAACATTTGAAGTCTGACTAATCAATCTGTCTGTCTTGCTCTCTCTTGCCTTCTAAACATCATCTATTCTACCCTCCCAGAGGCAGAATTTCAATGTTTCTTTGATTGCCGGTATTTGAGTCCTCTCTTTAATATTTTGCACTAACTTTTTCAGCACAGTAGGGTTGGTGTTTTGCAAGCCACTGTTTATTCTGGAAGTGAGATATAGTGATAGAGAGATGGAGCTATAGAGACCAGTTGTGAACTGTTTCCCTATTAGCCAGTTATTTCCTGAGGCAAGCCAAATCAGCTGTTTTAAATCCCATGAGTAGATAGAGCAGGTTCAGAGAGATATGGTGTACTCAGCGTTCAGGGCATATTGGTCATAGGACCAGGCTGTGGCTTGATTAGACCTTTAAAATGACTGATAATCTGGACATATTTCAATTAACCTGGTGATAGTTTGAGTGAAATTGATGACAGTGATATATTATTGATCTAGCTTATTACTTATTTATCCTTTTATTTGTGCAACTTTATAATGCATAGCTTTTTTATAATGCCTTTTGGGATATGCTATATTTAATGTATGCTCATATGTTTTATAGAGCTGGTAAATAATTGTCCATCAGAACTATTTTTGATGGTGTTGATCAATTATATAGTCAATTGCTTGATGACAGATTGGTTGGTTATTTTGTTGTGAAGTGTACTAAAGAGACCAAATATCTAATGTTAGCATGGTACAGGAAAAAGGTTCTATAAGATACTAGTCTCTGAAGAGAAGTCATGTGATGTTTCATTCACCTTACGCAGAAGCTATGCTCTCCAAGTTACACCTTTCAGCTGGTAGTATTTATTTTGCTAAGTTTCCTGTCCACCTATGCCAAATGCTTCCTTCAGCAAACAAAAGGCCAGTTTAGGCTACTGTTACAATATTTGTGCTGAATGTCATTGGTGTTTAATGCATACTAAAATACATATTATTAATATGATATATATGCGCTAGCCAGCATACCTTAGTCAACAATGGAAAACTGCATTTTCAACTAAATGAATATTTTCATTAAAAGTATCTGTTTTCCTTGGAAAATTTCACATTTTCATCAAAAAATGTCTTGGCCAAAAACTGAAAATGTTTTAGTCAAGCACCAAAAATGTTCAGCGTTTCTTGGAGAACATTTTGAGCTGGCCACAACTATTGGCTTGTCAGGTTCTTGACAAAAAAGGCAAACTTTTCTGTGAAAGGAAACAAACAAAACCATCATCTCCCCCAAAAGCTCTCGTGTTAAATAAAGGGGTTTTACACTTCTCCCTCTTTCAGTCTGATGTCTGTCTCTCTGTGCCTATTTGTCTGTAGATCTCTTTCTGTGTGTCTTTCCTTCTCATTCTGCAGCAGCCAGACTAATACCTATTAACACATGGTTCGCATGCCTTTCAGTCTCCCCATCACGGCTTGTCTTTCATCTGGATTCTCCCACCTTTCCTCCCTTCTTGCCAAGACGTCCCTCTGGATTTTCCCATCAGATGGAATCTCGATGCCCATTCCTGACACGATAGGTGCAGCTGTCTTCAGCTCAGAATCTCTGCCGCTCATTGCAGGGTCAGCAGCTGAGAGCACACAGCAGGAGGCATAGTACAGCACAGCCACATCTCTTTGTAACGTTCTGTGCAGTTGGTATAGAATTATGCTAGGTTAGAAGGCAGATCAGCCATACCTGCTTATCTCTCTATCTCCCTAAAGTATTTGGACCCATAATCAATCTTATCTTGTAATAGAATCAAAGAAGATGAGGGTTGGAAGGGACCTCAGGAGGTATCTAGTCCAACACCTGCTCAAAGCAGGACCAAGTCCGACTAAATCATCCCAGCCAGGGCTTTGTCAAGCCAGGAGTTAAAAACTTTTAAGGATGGAGATTGCACCACCTCCCTAGGTAACCCATTCCTGTGCTTCACCACCCTCTTAGGGAAAAAGATTTTCCTAATATGCCACTGCAACTTGAGACCATTGCTCCTAGTTCTGTCATCTGCCACCACTGAGAAAAGTCCAGCTCCATCCTCCCTGGAACCCCCTTTCAGGTAATTGAAGGCTGCTATCAAATCCTCCCTCATTCTTCTCTTCTGTAGACTGAACAAGCCTAGTTCCTTCAACCTCTCCTCATAAGTCTTGTGCTCCAGCCCCCTAATCATTTTTGTTGCCCTCCCCTGGACTGTCTCTAACTTCTCCACATCCTTGTTGTAGTGGGGGGCCCAAAACTGGACCCAATACTCCAAATGCGGCCTCACCAATGCAGAATAGAGGGGAATGATCACTTCCCTCCATCTGCTGGCAATGCTCCTACTAATACAGCCCAATATACCGTTAGCCTTCTTACCAATAAGGGCACACTGTTGACTCATGTCTAGCTTCTTGACCACTGTAACCCTCAGGTCCTTTTCTGTAGAACTGCTGCCTAGTCTGTCAGTCCCCAGTCTCTAGCTGTGCATGGGATTCTTCCGTCCTAAATTCAGGATTCTGCACTTGCATCTATCTATTTATCCTTAGCCCCCTGAAAATCTATCTAGCTGTCGTTCTGTCTGTCTTTCTATACCTATGTACCTGGTACTTCCCCCAAGGCGTGGGTCAAGGCTTCTCCCTAGTGCTTGCTAACTGGAGGGTTTTCTTCCCCTTCCTCTCATGGTTGGCTCCTTTGTTCTTTGTTTTGGTGCCCAACGCCTGCACCCAAGGTGATTCACCCTCATTGTGCCGGGGACACGAGGAGGAAGTGCTGTCCCTTGGAAAAATGATGAACGCAATCACTCTGAACAAGGAGCATATGACAGTATACCAGAAACAAAATCCAAGAATATGGTCCCCAAGCAATGAAATGCCACACCCCAAAATTGCAGTCTCAGTGGACTTTATTGGGGACAGAAAATTCTTGGGATACCCAGGACTGTAAGCCACTTTGCCATTCCCATGCCTCCAGGTGGCGCCAGGTCGGATCTCTGGCTCTCTGTATGCCGGTCTCCACAGGGTTGCATCTGCCTGATATGTGCACCAGACCCACAGCAGTTCAGGGTCTAAACTGAGACTCCCCTGCGCTGTTCTGCTTCTTACTCCAAACTCAAACTCTAAGCAGGCTGATTAATGGTGTCCAGAGTCATTATTCTTGTAGTTCTTAGACAGGTCCCCTAGAAGCTCAGTCCAGCATTCCAGGAGGGGACAAACTCTGACGGGGCCTCTTTGTTTTTCAGTGACGCACTGCCTGTATGTAAATTACATAGGAATACAGGACAACCACGTAATTTCCCGGTCCTGATTCTGATCTCGCTCCTTCAGTTGTCAAGTGGAAGGCTCTCCCACAGAAGTTAATGTTGTAAAAAAAATAATTGAAGTGGGATCAGAATTGGAGCAAGGCCATTTATGAGGTGAGGAAAGGTTGCAAGATTGGACCCATCATTAATGGTGCAATTGAATTCCAAAACTTTTGCTCAGCTCCTTATTCCTATATTGTGTGGTATAAACTTCCCAGTGGTTAGCATATGTTAGAATCATAGATTAAATCATAGATCTTCAGCGATTCTATGATTAGGGTTGGAAGGGACCTCAGGAGGTCATCTAGACTAACCCCCTGCTCAAAGCAGGACCAACCCCAGCTAAAGCATCCCAGCCAGGGCTTTGTCAAGCAGCACCTTGAGAAACCACAGTCCCTACATTGTGCTGTGTAGCTTAATACATGTTCTTATTTAGCATAACACTTAGGGACATATTTTTAAAGGTGTTTAGGCACCTACCGGGATTTTCAAAAGCACGTAGGCACCAAAAACTCACAGATTTCAGTATAGGTCCTAACTGCCTTTGGAACCTCTTGGCAATTTTAAGCACCTACTACTTTTGAAAATCTGTCCTTAATCACTTGTTGAAGTCCGTGGGAGTTCATGGATTCCCATTTCTGCCTTTGAAAGTCCTGCCTCTGACATTTAGTGTTTTTGTATTTCCCTAGATGACCCTCACGCAGAAAGCAGAAGTGTACAATCGAACGGTCATCACCAAGTTCATCCTCCTGGGATTTGGGAATCTCTCTGAACTGCAGACCCTTCTCTTCTTCCTGTTTCTAGTGATCTACATTGTGACCATGGCTGGGAACATGCCCATCATTGCGCTAGTCGTGGCGGATCAGCACCTTCACACCCCCATGTACTTCTTCCTGGGGAACGTGTCCTGCTGGGAGATCTGCTACAGCTCCACCATCCTGCCCAGGATGCTGGCCAGTCTCCTGACTGGGGACAGGACCATTTCTGTTAGTGGATGCCTCATGCAGTTTTATTGTTTTAGTTTCTTGATATGTGACGAGTGTTGTCTTCTAGCCATGATGTCTTATGACCGGTATCTAGCGATATGCAAACCTCTTCATTATTCAGCCTTTATGAATGGCAGATTCTGTCTCCTGCTACCAGCTGGGCCATGTATATAGGCACTTTTGGCTAGTACCATAACTGTATATTTGATTTCACAATCAAAATAGTTGTGGCTCCAGTGAAATTGATCATTTCTTTTGTGATCTCAACCCATTGATTAAACTTTTGTGTAATGATGCCGACTTGCTCGAACTTCTGGGTTTCATAATCGCCTCCATAGGTGTCTCTTTCCCATTTCTATTAACCCTGATATCCTACATTTGTATCATCATCACCATTTTGAGAATCCCTTCCACCACTGGGAAGAAAAAGGCATTTCCTACCTGCTCCTCTCACCTCATTGTGGTTACAATTTTCTACGGGACTATAATCACTGTCTATATTTTACCAGACACTGACACACTTTGAGACCTCAACAAAGTGTTTTCCGTCTTCTACACCCTCCTGACTTCTCTGGTCAATCCTCTCATCTACAGCCTGAGAAACAAGGAGGTCAAGGAGGCCCTGAGAAAGGTCATCAATCAAAGGATGGTGCTCAAAAGACTGAAGAAGGAGTGATTGACATGGGAACAAATCCACCTGGCTTAACTAAGAGTGGAGATAGCATCTAGGTCGTCCCTAGCTCATGCCAGTTGGGGCTTCCAGGGGGAATGTAAGGACATACTAAGTTTTGGGATGGCTGCATTGCCTATTAAATATTAGAGCCCCTATTTTGCTACTACCTTCGCTGCACACATAACTATGATGTGCACGACACTTCGCACAGTGAAATTCAAGATTCCCATACATGTTTCATCCACTCTTCTGCTCTGACTGAATTGGGAAAACACATTCTGCATAGGTCTGGCTTTAGATTCCTGTGGGAGGGTTTGGCTTGTTACAAACTTTCGTCTCTCCTTGGTGTCCTGGATTTTTAAATGCTCCCTAGGAGACTATTTTTTGTAGTGTCTGTTCTCTCACAAAGATTGGACGATTTAGAAGACTCAAAATAGATTCCTAGTTATCAATCAATCAGTAATCAATAAATAAATTATCATCTTGCTAATAGCCATTGATGGACCTATCCTCCATAAACCAGTCTTATTCCTTTTTTAAATTCTGTTATACTTTTGGCCTTCACATCGTCCCCTGGCAACGAGTTTTGTGTGCATTGTGTGTGCGGTGTGACGGAGTGCTTCCTCATGTTTGTTTCAAACCTGCTGCCTATTAATTTCATCAGGTGATCCCCCTGGTTCTTGTGTTATGTGAAGGGGTAAATAGCACTTCCTCATTCACTTTCTCCCTACCATGTGTCACAGATCCACGGGATCAATGCTACGCCCCCAACTTTGGAACAGTCTCTAGGAAGAATTAGTTGGGGTTGGTCCTGCTTTGAGTAGGGGTTTTGGACTAGATGACCTCCTGAGGTCCCTTCCAACCCCCATATTCTATGATTCTGTGATCTTTTTAGAACAACAAAAAGTCATTGTTAAGTAAAAAGTTGTAAATTGAAGAAAATGCTACTCAATTCTGTATTTGAAAAATGTCAGGATCTGTTATCCTGAAGCACGTTGGGTAAAATTATCAAAGTCCCTAAATGACTTAGATGACTTTCAGTGACTCGTAGATTTTTAAGGTCTGACTTTGCTTTTGAAAAGGGAACGTTGGCTCCTAAGTGTGACCCATCCCGTGCCTAGGGTAGCCACCTGAAAATGCCAAGGTCATGGTAGGCTGCAAACAGAGAGCAGATTCTCTCAGCACTGGTGGGTGGCACTGAAACCAGACTTCCCAACCAGCCACAAACTATGCTTCTGAATCCCCACATAAGCCAGTACACAAATACACACAGCCCCCTTTACGGCATTTCAGTTTCTGGCTCCCAATTAGCCACTGGGTCCAGTGAAGAGACCAGTTATTTAAACTATATGGTCTTTACTAAATAGGTTCCCTCTGACCCCAAAGGGTCAGCCACAGTGCCAGTTCAATATAAGTTTGGAACTTACCTAAAATACAACACTGCCAGCAAATCCTTTAGTATCTAAAACTAAAGGTTTATTTTAAACAGAAAGAAAGAAACCATAAGAGAAATGTTAAAGGATTAGAGCAATCAGATACATACAGATGATTAAAAGGCCATATACATCAGGTTTCTAGAAGAATAGTGGAGTTGCAGGCTTGTATGGTTCCTCTGATATACATCCAGTAAATGGATGGGTCTCAGTCCTTTGTTCACAGCTTCAGTTGCAGATGACTTGATGCAGCAGTAGACAGGTGTTTGAAGCTGAGTCAAGACTGGTGACTGAAGACAAAATGGATTCCCAAGGCCTCTGCCTTATATACCCTCTGTCTCTGGCCATGCATTTTGTAGAGTTTTACAGGAACTAAAATGGAGACCAAAGCAACATGGGCCATTCCTGGTGCCTCATCAGACATACTGCTCGTGGAATTTCACAGGAACCAAAATGGAATCCACAGTCACATGGGCAAATCCTGGTGACTTATCAGGTGTATCCCTGGCTTCTCCCCCTGAGCCCATTGCACCTGGGGATGTCTTACTGGGCCATTAAGCAGGCTATTGTCCTGCCGCCATCCTGTCTGGGGTGTTGCCCAGGCAGCACAATTAGAAATACAGATATCTCAAATATATCTATAACTTCCATTCCACATATTACACAAGAACATAAGTATTATCATCTGACTTAGCACATTATAACCTTTCTAACAGTACCTGACATGGTATATCTCACATGAATTATTATGATTTTGACATATCGATGTTAACCCATATGTTAAATGACGCCCCCCATCTAACCAACATGACACTAAGTAACTTAAAGGCTTTGCAAATTCTTCTCATTGAGTAGTGCTTTGTGCCTTAGGACTTCCATTCAAATTAAAATACAGGATCTAATTCAAGGCATGACAGTAGAGGGAGCCACTAAGCAGCTGCGACCACAGTATAATTTGGTTCAACGTCCTAGGGCCAGACAGGGTACCAAAAAGTGATTGTTCTGGTTTCCTGGCAGGGGCTGAATGTTATCTGCTAGCAGCGATGTCTTGTGATTGTTCTTTATCAATATGTAAACCCCTCTATTATGCAACCCTCATGAATGGGTGTCACCTAAATACCTTGCTGCTCTTGCTATTACTGTAGTAACCTCGTTGATATAACAGATAA
>NW_027133451.1:0-82221 GCF_026122565.2 Emydura macquarii macquarii | reverse complement strand
CATAGCAATCCAGGGGGTTTGTGTGTCAGGTTTCTGATCTGGAAGTAGAGCACAAGAAAAGAAAGGCTAAAGAGGTGGAAGGAATTGCTGTGGAGTGTTTGCTGATGGCTTGTAGCACACTTGGGTGGACATTGAATAAGGAAAAAGAGTTACTCAGAAGAGCCCAGCAAACTTTGGAGGAGAAAGAGAAGACTATTCGGAAGATAGTAAATCAGCTAAGTGAGGTTTCAGAGACCAATTGGTGATTGTTAAAAAAGGACAGGAGTTGGAGAAAAAGTTAGAGCGAAGTCAGTATCAGGTGCAGGAAGCAGATGAGAAAACTCGATGTGGGCAGGAACGGGCAGCTGCCAGCGTAGAATCGCTGGAGGGCTATAAATCAGACACGGTCAGTTGTTAGTTCCCATCAGTGAGTTGGAAAGGCTTTGCAGTTGAAGAAGACAACTAAGGTGGGTCCTGTACCAGCGTGGAGACGCCTTAAGCGGGGACGTAGACATTTTATGGAAAGCTACCCTGACCGTCCAAACCTAGAATTGTGTTCAGAGGAAAGTTCTGATGAAAGAAATACTAATCAGGATAGGAGAAGAACCCCATCTCCTGATTTGGGGGAGTCAAACCCCAGAAATCATCAATTCAGATTCAGTCCTGTGGCAGTAGTTACAGATATTAAGACCCTTTATTCGGTAGCTAACCAAGTAGGAATGATGGAGGATTCTTCTGTTGCAATACATGCACAATGTGTACGAGAAATGGCAAAAGTGTTTGGTTTACCAGGGAAGATTGGGTTAAAATCCTACGGTCCACGGTAGATGGAGCGTTATGGAGTATCTTACCCCCTGAGTATAGGGTGGGTGAGAAATCTTTTAAAGAAACGGCAGCTCTATTGGAACGAAATCAGCACTCATGGCAAGCTGGAGTGGCCGTCCTGTCAAATTTAAAGCAAAGATTAATGAGTCTCCACATCAGTTTCATTTGCGGTTAAGTGCAGTTTGGCCCAGTCACATGAGGACGTAGACGGGCCACAATAGGTTAGTTTGTTGATTAATAATTCTCTTCCCCATCTGCAGGAAAAGGTTAACATGCTTGTCAATGATGACACTTCCTTGAAGGACGCATTGGCCTTACTGGATGCAGGGATCCAGATCACCACATTCCCGCCGAAATGAGGACTTGGTCGGGACGATGCTTAAAGCAGCGCAGCAGAATCTGGAAGCTCAACGCCAGGATATCTGGGAATTTCGGGCACGCCTAACAGAGCTGATGTTGGAAAGCCAAGGCCCGGTAACTTGGACCGTCCCATGACTCCGCAGAATACTCAGCATGATGCCATCAGGCCCCGAGTGAAATCCTGGCCCCTTTAGGCAGGGATGCAAGCGGGAGAGCCATCGTATCTGCAGTGGTAGGAGACCACCACATGAATTTTATTATAGATACTGGGGCAGCGATTAGCATTATCGACGTCAAAGACCCTAAATCCTCTCCTCTGTCTTCAGGGCGTACAAAGACACTATCAGTGTCCATCTACTGCTCAACTGGATGAAAGGGGGGAGTTGGAAAAGCTTTACAATACAATATGCAGGTTCCTTCAAGGGGTGCCATTTTTTGTAGATGGCTCTAATTACTGTCATGAAGGGAAACCTTATATTGGGTTTGGAATCTATACAGTTCCACTGGAAGAAGAAGGAGAACCTTGGGAGAAAGCAATTCATGCACCCCACATTCAGCCCAATTTGCTAAATTAGCAGCAGTAGCTTGTGTATTGCAGTACAGCGTGCAGTTTTCCATCACCACTGCAAATCAAAATATCTCTCTGTTTTCAGATGCATCATGGGTATGCAGTTCTCTTACAGAGCTTCTACCATGTTAGGAAACTAATGGGTGCCCATCTTTGGACGGGTCACCTACTAAGTATGCAATGCTCTTAAAATACATCCAATGGTTAGCAGCAAAACTCACCACTCCAGGAAGGCCAATTAGAGAGAAAAAGATACGGGCCCACTGTAAATTAGAACCCTTTGCTATGGAAAATGGGAAGGCCGACAAATTGGCCCGAGAAGGAGCCCGATCAGGGAAATCCTGGAGTGAAAAAGACCAGGAGTATCCCGGTACTATCTCTGGTCCAGTGTGCCCAATTACCAGAACTAAGGTTGCAAAGACTAAGATACCTGACTTAAGAGAGATGCAGAAATCAGCTGAGGACAGAGTGTGAGTAACCCAAGAGCTTTCCAGAGCAGAAGGAGAATGGTCACTCACAGATTCCTTATATCCCGCATCTAGCGGCTGGTGAATCGTTCGAGCGGGCAGCTCCCTTTCGTTAGGGGCAGCACGTGTAAGCTGGTGGCACAGTCCAGCTGGGGTGTCGCGACCCCTCCTTGGGCCCAGCTCCGAGGAAGGCCACACTTGATCTAGGGAAATAAGTTCCCGGCTTAGGAGTCTTTAGCCCCGTCCCCCAGGCGGGGCAGGCTTTCCTGGCAGTCTGTATCCCTCTGGCCCTGACGTAGGGCAGGGCTGGTACGGCACCCACGACCCGCGGTCTTCCAACAGGCAGGGCGGGTGAGCAGTCTATGGCCCCCAGTCCTCAGGCAGGGCGGGGAAGGCAGAGTGGTCTTTAGCTCCCGGCTCTCAAGCGGGGCTAGCAAGCACACACAGTCAATAGCCCCCGGCCCTCAAGCCGGGCGGGGCAGACAAGCAGTCTGTTGCACTCGACCCTCAAGCAGTCAGGCAAGGTACACAGTTTACAGACCTCGAGCCGGGCAGGGCTGGTGCAATAGTCAATAGCCCCCGGCCCTCAAAGGGGCGGGGCAGGAAGGATAATCTAGAGCCCCCGACCTTGTAGGCAGGCAGGGCCAGTAAAAGTCGAGGTCCTCTGGGAATGCTCAGAGGAGCCAAGCACTGCCGGGGTGTCTAGGGAAGGCGGCGGGGGACGCAGGCCCACCCGACTCCACTGCGTCCCAGCCCAGGGCCCTAGCAGTGGCAGACTGGTTTGTCACTGGGTCAGCGGAGCTCCAGCTGCGACAGGCTGACTGGTTCCACTGCAGAGTCAGCCACTCTCTATCAGCTGTCCCTGCGCGACTTCCTCCCACCAGCACCGGGTACCCGCGGCCAGTCGTCTCCCTCTGGGTCGTGGGGGTAGATGGCGAGCGGGAGTCCCACGAGTCCCTCACCATCGACTGGCGGCAGGTCCGGAAACTCCTCGGGCTCGTCAGCGCAGGGCAGCTCCTCCAGGTCCCAGAGTCCCAGGGGTCCCCCCGGCACACCAGGCTCCGGCAGCTCCAGGGGGTCCCCGACGTCGGGCAGCTCCTCGAGGTCAAGACCAGCCCCAGGGGGTTTCTCCCACCCAGCAGTCTCAGGTAGCTTTTCTCAGTCGCTCGGGTCCGGCAGTCCAGGCAGGTTTGGAGGCTCTGGTCTGTGGGGCGGTTGCTCTGAGCAGCCGCAGGGCCTGGGGCAGGCCTAGACCGCAGCCTCTGGGAAGACACGTCTGCCTCCGGCGGCAGCTTCCCCCCGACTGAGCTGTGGGGCCGGCCTTTTATACTTCCCTCCCCTGACCCGGCTCTGCCCCTCTGCTTCCGGTGGTTTGGCCTGCAGGGCCTGGTTCTGTCCGGCCAGGGCGTCGTGACCCTTCCTTGGAGCCCAGCGAGGAAGGCCACAGCGCCTTGTTACAGTCAGAGCCGATGACTAGGTCTGCTCTGGTCCCAAGCACCACGAGTCTCTTGATCTTACACCGTTATCTCCATTTACAGCTGGTCTGGGAAAGACAGAGCCTGGCACGGCTGCAGGAAAGGCTCAGTGGTCTCAGGGCTGAACTACGGCTCTGCTATGTCGGAGATCTGGGCCCTGTTTCCAGCTCCAACCCCATCTTCCCGAAGCATGCCCAGCCAGCCCTGTGCCCCTGTCACTTAGGGCTGGTCTACACTAGAGAGTTTTGTCGACAAAGCGGTGTGAGTGTGCACACTGCAGTCACCCCGGACCGAGAAAACCGCCCTGTTATTTCGACAGAATACAGCCAGCTCGACGAGAGGTGCAGGGCTGTTGTCAGCTTAGTCAGGGCAATGCAGCGTCAGTGCAGACACTCTGTCCCCTTCGACTGGTGGTGGGGCCGTCATCTCCATTGCACCCCCAGCTGACAAGGCCAAGGCCTGGCTGCTGCAAGTTCTCCGCTCCGCTCGCACCCCGCCAGGAGCCGGCCCGGGCTCTCAGCTCGCACACGGCCCCTCTCAGGCCAGTGGAAGTGCGCCTGGTGAGGACACGCTCCACTCACCTCATGAGTGCGGTGCCTGTAAGTCGATATATCTGATTGTCGACTTATTGCTTTAGTGTAGACAAGGCCTTACAGCGTCTGGAAAAGGCTGTGTAGGCGGGACACGTGGGGGGCGGGGACAGGCCATTGCACCCCCCAATTTCCTTTCACTTTGCAAAGGAGCCCTGGCCACTTCAGAAGTTGCCGATGGAAATATTCTGCATCAGCAGGTTCTTTTCTCCACCAGCGTCCCAGAAAGGGACGTGTGTCGAGGATTCAGGGGGTGTCAGTGTCGTGTGTAAGCAAGGTCTGAGTGGGCCTCCCCTGCTCAGCGTCTGAAAAGGGGGGGCACTTGATTTGCATGGGCTCGGTATTTGTGTGAGTACACCTAGGCGCTGAGCATGATGGGAAACCATCCGTCTGGCTGGTGCTGGGCACACATCACCTGAGTGGTAATTGCAGGGCAATGAAATGTTGTCCCGCTGTGTGAACAAACGGCAGCAGAGCTGTGCTGAGCCCGGCTGATGAACGATTCACTCTCCTGCCAACAGACTGAACAACGGAGGCGTTCGGGTGCCAGAGCGCGGTGAGGGCAGCGGTGAGGGGGGGGTGTCTTCCTGCTGAGGCTGCACCAGCTCTGAGCGAGGGCTGCCCTCAGGCATGGATTGAGCATCTCCCCCCCCTTACCAGGTAGAATGAACGATTGCTCTTGGAGTCGTTTGTTTTGTTAAAAGCAGGGACAGTGCTCCTGTGTGGGCCGGGGGCACTTCCCATGGACTGAGAGCTGAAACTCCCTAGAACTGACCTCGCTGGGGGGACTGGGAAACTTGAAGGGACTGACAGCCGGGGGGCAGATGAGCCCACATCTGGCAGGAGGCGGAAGGCAGCAGAGGGGACTGGCTGAGCCCCACAACCAAGAGGTGGCTAGTGGTTCTACGATGCTCAGTAGGGCAGGGGACAGCGAGCAGGGAGAGGCGAAGGACACGCCCCATGTGCTCTGGGATGGGGTGGGTTCTGCTCCTTGTTTTATGAAATCTCTTTGCACTGTTTCCCCAAACCAGTGCTGTGTAACTTCCTGCCTTTTATTAAAAGGTTTATTTTCTACCCACAGACGGTGGGAAATTCGCTACCGTCAGATCGATTTTCCAGATCAATTGAGCGGCAGTCACAACCTCTCAATCAATCCGGCAGTCGATCTCGTGAAACCACCTCCAAAAGAAGTGTAGCGCTGCATCGCCGGGAAGGCATTTCTGCTCGGCGCAGTGCCGTGCAGATGGCGTGTTAAAGGGAAGTAACAAAGTCAACAGGAGTTACACAAACTACTCTGCAGAGCTTGCATAACTCCTGTCGACTGCTGCCAATCCTTGCTGTCAATGTAGACCTGCCCTAGGACTCTGTGCTTGCGAGAGGGGCAGTATTGCCCTTTGGGTGCACACAGCGGACAGTGTGTGATTTCCCAGGTGCCTGAGTGGGGGCTCAAGCCAGTTTGGTGTTGTATCAATGACAGGAACCCCTAAATCTAGAACCCGGACCTCGCTGGCGCCCGGTTCAGGAAGGGCGTGTTCCTGACTCGTCTTACAGAGCAGCTCCCACAGCTCGGTGGCAGGGCCGGGCTGAAGGTCTCTGGGTCACTCCCTGTTGCTGGCTGGCCCATGGCCAGGGAGTCATGGCACAGCACCTGAGGGTGGGGGTGGGTCCCCGTGTATGGCTGTGTGGGGTGCTGGGTGCACGTGGATGTTACCGTGGGGCTGGAAGGTCCCTGTGCTCGTGCTCTGAGGGACGGGCGGACTGTGGTGTCTGTTGTCCCGCTCTGTCTGTCCCGGCAATGCTGTGTCGCTCTTGCTCTGCCCTGTTGCTAGTGTGGGAGCAGTTGCTCCAGGTGTGCACAGAAGAGGGGCAGGTAACAGACCCATCACCCAGCAGGCCTGTGCCCGGGCTGTGGGGACGGGGCAAGGCCGTCGGCCGGGATCTCAGCTCGGAGCCACGGAAGGTTCCTCTCCACATGGAGCCGGGAGAGGGGAAACCCCCTTAGCAGGGCGTGTCTGGCTGGGCAGGCAGCTGACCCAGAGACAGCGCCTCCCCAGGGCAGCTGTTATGCTGAACCCCGGCTGCGTCTCCATCTGAAGCTGGCCTGGAAGGAGGGACAGTCAGAAACCTTCTAGCTTTCCTGCGAGTCTCCCTGTGCGAGGCAGGCTTTCCCGACCTCGGGTCGATCTTGGAGCTCCTTTCTGCCCCTCTCCAATTTGCCATCGTCCTGTCCAAGGAGTGGGCCCCAGAACAGGACACGGTGCCAGTGCTGGTCTCACGAATGCCGTGTACACACGCATCACCACCTCCCTGCTCCGCGCCGATAGTCCGAGGGTTGCACATTCTCAGCCAGGATGCCACGTGGACAAGCCCCCGAGCGCCTTCCACAGCCCAAGCCACTTGGCTCAGCACAGTGACCTTTGTCAGCCACGCCGGGATGACCGGACAGCACGTGGGGAAAACCTGGACAGGGTGGGGGAAGACGGAGGGAGGCAGTTCTACCCACTCCCTCATTGGTGCTGGGGGTGGGAGGAGGCGCTGACCCGGGACCTGTCTTCACAGCCCTTGCTGCCGGGGGAGGCAGCGTACAGAGCAGGGCTGGACTGTCTCCCGTTGCAATGGGGTAACTGGCTTGTCTCTTCTTGTCCCAGGCTGAGTGCCAGCACCACGGGCATGGGGCCCATCTCGCCTCCATTCACAGTGCTGGAGAAAATGATATTCTGGCCCGTTATGTCAAGTGGCAACACAAGAAGCGCAGTCACGTCTGAATCAGACTCTGGGATCCTGAGGAGGTGAGTGCCCCGAGCCCGCTCTGCTCTGCGCCTGGCAGCCGCTTCTCCCCACACCCCTGGATTCTGTTTCTCTGCTCGGTGCTGTTCTGTGGGCGCGGGGCCACAAGAGAGGATTTCCATTGCACGGGGGTGAGAACGGGCTACAACCGTCCGTGTGTCCGTCCCAGGATCAGCCCCACACGCCCGGGGCAGGGCACAAACCGCTATTATTAATGTGCGTGTTTGTTCTGCTAGCGACACGCGACCCACCCAACCGGCCCCTGTGCTCAGACCGGGCAGGCCCAGTACTAGAGCCGGCACCGGCCCCACGCAGAACAGACACCCTTTGATAGAGAGGAGAGACCCAGGCCCTGCACAATAAGGGGACGCTCGGAGAGAGGCTGTCTGAGGGCGGGGGGCAGAGAACACCCTGCGAGTCAGTGACAGATATAAACACAAGGAAGAGAAGAAGAGATGTTCCTGGCTGATGCAGGAAAACTCCAGCAGAGCTGGGAATGAACCCAGGAGTCCTGGCTCAGTCTGTTTTGTTTTCTGCTCTTGTTCTACAAGGTGTGCGTGGTGCATTGCAGGCAGGTTGGACACGTCCCTCCCTGGAGTGCTGGGATGGGGACAGGAGGGGGCAGCGCACAGGGAGAGGCAGAGGGAGCCGTATGAACGGGCCCTGCCTCGGGTACCAGTTCCCCCTGCTATTACCAGAAGGCCAGGCCCTCCTCATTCCTCGTTTGTTCCCTTTCCTCCCCCTGGAGGTGCTGAGGCCGGAGTCAGGCGACCCATGGACCTGTCCCTGCCAGAGTCAGGAACAAGAGAGAGGAGACACACACAGAGCTGAATGCTGCAGGGAAAGTTTATTGTCAGGTCACTGTGCTGGGATGGATGAGAAGAGGAGAGGGTGGGTGCGACAGAGAGCGACAGGGGTGGAGCGGAGCGGCAGTGACAGGGATTAACACAGCGATGCTTTGCAGAATGGACTTTGCACCCGGGGACACAGGAGCTGGTCTGCCAGGGAGCTGGCAGGACCCGATTCACTCACAGCCCAGGCGCTGGGAGCCGCCAGGTGCGGGCGAGCTGCCTTTCCTAGGGGCTGTGCTTACAAAGGAAAGAGAACTTGTCTTCACAGGGATAATCGTGCCATTTCTGGAAACCTAGAAAGAAAACCAGAAAAGACCCGTGGGGTGGGGCAGGCTGGGCTGTTCCTGCCATGCAGTGACCCCTCCCCTGCCCCGTTCCAGCCCCTCGGAGAAGATCCCAGCTCTGGTGCAGGGCCCCGAGGCAGAGGAGGGTGGGTTGAGCCCTGAGCACCCCAGGTGGGGGCAGCCCCATCCTGCAAAGAGACGCCGAGGCTCAGTGTGAAAGGGGAGACGGCTGGTCCATGTGCTACTGCTCTTACCTCCCCCGCCTCACATGCCCCCCACACCAGCCAGCGGGCAGAGGAGAGCAAGAACCCGGGACCGGGGGCACCCGCTCAGGAACTGGGCTGCTGCCTCCCTCCGTGCTGAGTGAGCTGGTCCCACAGCCAGGCACCCCTCCAGGTCCTGCACGCCGGGGTCTGGCTACATCCACAGCAAAATCTGTCCCGGGCAGGCTCAGCCGCCAGTCACAGTGTGTGTGAATGCTTGTGAGTAACACAACCCCGTGAGAGGGAGCAAATGCAGCTCCAGTCCCCAAATCAGTGTGTGGATCCCTGTTTGCACAGTTCTGCCTGCTCGACACCCTGCTGCCGTGGAGTTGGGGTGCAACAGCCGCTCAGATCTGTTCAAAGCTCAGCAGAGCCCCCATCTGGGCCAGGGTGTGCGTGTGTGTGAGTGTGTTTGTGTGTGTGACTGTCTGTTCTGCCTGTCACTGGGGCAGGCACAGACTGAGCCAGGATCTGGGAAGCAGGACGTTTCCCAGCTGAGAGAAGGGGTTCTCTCCTGACTGCCCCCCCAGGATGGGGCTGGGGAGAGGGAGGAGCAAGGATCTGCACTGCAGAGCGCGCTGGGGCCAGCCCGGATCAGTATCTCAGCCCCTGTGAGGTCGGAGGCTGCCAGGGACCCCCTGGAAGGAACATGTGGGGCTGAGCTGCCTGGTTACCTGGATCTTGAGATAACCCTACGCAGTGCTCCTTTTTCGTCAGATTGTTAGGCTGTCCTTTATCCCAAGCAATGAAGCTCATCTGGGATTCATCTGTCCATGTCCAGGTTAGATTCTGCAGAGACAAGGAGAGGAGAGACCCTGTAAACCCCAGATTACACAGCTCGAGAGATGCGCTGGAGACAGAGGGGCCATGGGCAGGGCCTGGGGAGAGGCTGGCCCAGCTCACACTGACCAGAGCGGGCACCGGGTGCTCACCTTGTTAGTATACTTGAGTCCGATCCAGACAGGACGGCTCTTCTTGTGGTGCCTCTTGATATAATGGGCCAGAATATCATTTTCTTCAGCGCTGTGAATGGAGGCGAGATGGGCCCCATGCCCCTGGTGCCGGCACTCAGCCTGGGACAAGAAGAGACAAGCCATTTACCCCATTGCTCCACTGCAGGGAGCAGCAGGAGAGAGTCCAGCCCTGCTCTGGGGCGCTGCCTCCCCCGGCAGCAAGGGCTGTGAGGACAGGACCCCGGTTCAGCGCCTCTCCTCACCCCCAGCACAAATGGGGGAGTGGGTAAAGCTGCCTCCCTCCCTCTGCACCGCCACGCGCCCCACTGCACCCGGCCCAGACACACACACACCCTGGGCCCTGCTGGGTGATGGGTCTGTTACCTGCCCCTCTTCTATGCACACCTGGAGCAACTGCTCCCACACTAGCGACAGGGCAGAGCAAGAGCGACACAGCATTGCAGGGACAGACAGAGCGGGAGAACAGAAACCACAGTCCACCCGACCCCAGAGCACGAGCACAGGGACCTCCCAGCCCCACGGTTACATCCACGTGCACCCAGCACCCCACACAGCAATACACGGGGACCCCCCACCCTCAGGTGCTGTGCCATGACGCCCTGGCCACGGGCCAGCCAGCATCAGGGAGCGACCCAGAGACCTTCGGCCCGGCCCTGCCACCGGAGCTGTGGGAGCTGCTCTGTAAGACGAGTCAGGAACACGCCCTTCCTGAGCCGGCGCCAGAGGGAGACGTGACCCCACCTTGGCCAGGCCGTCCCTGCTGGCGTCCCAGTGAGACCCGGCTCGTGCCAAGCGTGTCAGGTCCAGAGGAGATCGTGCCCGCACTGATGTAGGCGAGGTTTGATTGGCTCCCCCTGCTCAGGGCACGTGATTTGCACAGGCTCCGTATCTGCAGGAGCACACCTAGGTGCTGAGCATGATGGGAAACCATCCGTCTGGCTGGTGCTGGGCACACATCACCTGAGTGGTAATTGTAGGGCAATGAAATGTTGTCCCGCTGTGTGAACAAACGGCAGCAGAGCTGTGCTGAGCCTGGCTGATGAAAGATTCACTCTCCTGCCAACAGACTGAACAACGGAGGCGTTTGTCTGCTAGACGCTGGCAGAGCTGGGCCGGGGGGTCTCCTGGTCAGGCTGCACCAGCTGGGACGGGGCTGCTCTCCAGCCTGGCTTGACTGACTGAGAGCTGAAAACTCAGTGCCTGCGAGAGGGGCAGTGTTGCCTTTGGGGCGCCCAGGGACAGTGTGTGATTTCCCAGCTGACTGAGGGGGCTCGAGCCGGTTTGGTTGCAGCAATGACAGGAACCCCTAGACCTAGAACCCGGCCCTGGCTGCTGCCGGCTCTGTCTGGCAGAGGGTGACATTTACATTATATTCTGCCCTGCAGCCTGGCCAGGGCAGGGCCGTGCCCTCAGCAGCTGGTTCCCAGGGCTCTGCCCGGGGCAGGGTTAAATGTGCCAGCGCTCGGCTCCAGCCCAGCCCAGCCCAGCTCACTTACTCCCATAGTCAGCCTAAACCTCCCCATCCCACAGCCTCCAGCTGCAGCCAGAGCCCCTGAGCCCCGCTGCCCCCAGCCTCTCACCTCAGCATCCCTCCAGGTTTTCTCTTGGGAGAAGTATCCATGGAAGCTGCCTTGGAAGGAGAGCCATTCCCTGGGACAGGACGCCACTTGTGCCTGGACTGAGAGAGCAGGTGCTAGGGGGCAATGGTGGGGACCGGCCGGCGCGGTTAGCGGCTGTTTCAGAAGCACAGCCTTGGCTTTCCCATTAGGATTAATAACACGGTGGCCCGTTTGGGGCTGTGTCTCGCTGGCAAGACCCTCCAGACGCTAGTGATGCAGGCTAAAGCTGGGTTTCCCCAGGTATCCCATCAGTACCACATCAGCAGAACGAAGCCCCCAGAATCCAGCCCTGAGCCGGAGATCCCAGCAGGGCAGGGCCTCTGGGTTTGAATGGGGCATGGGCTCCTTTCCCCATGGCGCCCAGGGCCAGGGCAGGAGCCAGTGCACTGGAAGGGACCTCAGGAAGTATCTAGTCCAACCCCCTGCTCAGAGCAGGACCAACCCTAACTAAATCATCCCAGCCAGGGCTTTGTCAAGCTGAGCCTTAAATAACTCTAAGGATGAAGATCTCTTCATCAGTGATTTAGAGTGTGGCATAAATAGTACACTTAAAACGTTTGCAGATGATACCGAGCTGGGAGGACAGGATTAAAATTCAAAATGATCTGGACACACTGGAGAAATGGTCTGAAGTAAATAGGATGAAATTCAAAACGGGCAAATGCAAAATCCTCCACTTAGGAAGGAACAACCAGCTGCACACACACTGCGTGGGACATGACTGCCGAGGAAGGAGATCTGTGGAAAGGGATCTGGGGTTAGTGGATCACAAGCTAAATACGAGTCAAGAGTGTAAAACTACTGCATAAAAAGCAGACATCCTTCTGGGATGTATGAGCTGGAGTGTTGTACGCAAGACACCAGAAATAATTCTTCCGCTCTGCTCTGCACTGATTAGGCCTCAGCTGGAGTTTTGTGTCCAGTGCTGGAGCCACATTTCAGGAAAGATGTGGAGAAACTGGAAATAGTCCAGAGAAGAGCAACGAGAATGATTAAAGGTCTAGAAAACACGGCCCGTGAGGGAAGATTGAAAAAATTGGCTTTGTTTGGTCTGGAGAAGAGAAGACGGGCGGAGGTGGGGCCATGAGAACAGTTTCCAAGGACATAAGAAGTGGTTACAAGGAGGAGGGAGAAGAATTGTCTGCTTAACCTCTACAGGACAAGAAGCAATGGGCTTAAACTGCAGCAAGGGCGGTTTGGGCTGGGCATTAGGAGAAACTTCCTACCTGTCAGGCAGTGAAGCGCTGGAACAAATTGCTGGGGAGGTTGTGGAATCTCTGTCCCGGGGGTTTAAGAGCAGCTTAGACAAACCCCTGCCAGGGCTGGGCTAGTTATCACTAAGACCTGCCTCATCTGCAGGGGCCTGGACTAGACGAGCTAACGAGGTCCCTTCCAGCCCTACAGCTCTGTGATGCTCAGGGCAGGGGCACAGCGAGTCGGGCTCCCCCCAGGGCAGTGACCCCAGCAGCAGGAGATGTGCCGTGACTCTGGGAGTGCTGAGGGAAATGAATTCACTTCCCAATTCCCACCACGGCCAACAGCGCCCGGGGCTCCAGCTCCGAGGGGCCGGGCAGGGACTCACCTGTCAGCGAGGGGTTAAAGATCAGGCAGCCGAGGAGGCAGAGGCTGACGTAGGCGACTGGCCCCATCTCGCTTCTCCTGGAGGGAAACACACACGGGAGATGGGGCCAGGAGAGCCAGAACGACCCCCAGAGCGACCCCCCCATCACCCCAGGGGGCATTTCCCAGGGGAGGAGCTTCAGAGCTGGGCTGGTTGCTAAGGGGCCTAGCTCAGCTGGAAAGGCCCCGAGAGGGATCCTGTCCCCCAGCTCAGAGCCCCTGTGGGGCAGGGGAGCTGCCCGAGGAAGGACTGGGACAGAGATGGCCCCAGGGACTCACACAGGGCAAGGCCGGCCATGGGTCCCGTCCCAGGGCTGGGCTGCCCCCGAGTGCCCAGCACCCAGCACAGAGGGAGGAATGTGGGGCGGGGACAGGAACTCACATGTCTGTCTGTGTCTGTCTGTCTGTGTCTGTCTATGTGTCTGTGTCTGTGTGTCTGGGCGGCTGATCCAAAGCGCTGGGGATTGCAGTTCAGCCTGTGCTGGGAGCTGGTCCCCGGAGGGGGTTTATAGCCCTGCAGTGGGAGGGGTCGGGGGAGGAAGAAGGCGGAGGGTGAATGTGGAAATGGGACCCCATGTGACAATTCAGTCCCATGCTGACACAGCACAGAGATGCAATCTGCCCCCTGCTTCTGCACAGCTTCCTGCTGCCCCTGAGCTCCCTGGGGGGTGGCCGGGCGAGCGTCACTGCTGCAGAGTCCCAGCCTGGCTCTGGGGAGGGGGGGGCTGGGGCAGGCGCTGGGGCAGACGGACGGCCCAGAGGGCACATGGGGCAGGGTTCCTGCAGACAGGGCGTGAGGGGGGGTCACAGCAACGGTTTAACTCCCTGCCAGTGACACCCCAGCACCACCCATCTCTCTGCCTGAGCAGCCAGCCAGCTGTGAGCAACCTGCACCCCCAGCCCTGCCCTGGGCCCCTGCCCCGAGTGCTCCTGCGACAGGAATCGGTCTGACGCCATGTGCTGTAAATTGGGGTCTCTCCCCGTTCACTTGACTTCGCTGACGACGGCAGGTGGGGAGTGGGCGGGTGACCCAAACCGTGCAGTAATGGCACCAGGCAGCCCCTGGGTGCCAACGGGCCGTGAGCCAGGGCTGCTGTTACAGACCGTGCTGGGAAGAGGCCTGTGGACTCAGGGTCTGTTACCCAGGGACTCGCACACCAGGCTCAATGGCGCTGAGCCAAAGGCCTGCCAGGGGCTGGGGCACGCGGGGAGCTGGGTTTTCACAGCGTCACAGCAGGTAAAGCCAGAAGGACCATGGTGATCATCTAGTCTGACCCCTGCGTCACGTGGGGCAGAGACCCACCCAGGGAGATCTGAGTGCGCGCCCCCGTTGGGGTTCAATGACCTCTCTTCCAGCACGCCCAGAGCTTCTGGATTCACTAGAGCAGAGCTGTAGAATGGAGCAGCCCCACCGTCACTGACCTGCCACCAATTCTTCTGCCACTGCTAACGTCTCTGGCAATGGTTTTAGATTTTCTTCCAGATCAGTGATAAAGACACTGGCTGTCATTGGGCTGAGAACTGATGGGAAGCCCCCGTAGAAACACCCTGCAGGAGGCTGATTCCCCTTGACAATTCCCTTGTGAGATCTACCAGTGAACCAGTTCTTGCTGTGTTCAGTGTGGGCTGCATGGACGGTTTGATGTTGTGGGAGGTTTTCAATGAGAACGTCCAGCAGGACTGAGCCGATCGCCGTACACAGTCTGAGTCCAGCACGTCAGTGCAGTTACCATTATCAACCACACCTGTCGTCTTAGCAACACCCCAGGGCTGAGCGCCAGGAATTGTGCTGCCAGGCCTTGCTTGGTTACCAATGGCAACCCAGACCAGCCTTTCCATGATGTGCCCATGACCAGTGTCAGGCTCACTGGTGTCTAGTTACCCAGGGCACCCATCTCCCTCCCTAAATATTGGTACAACCTTCGCTTTCCTCCAGGAGGTTTCCCAGTGTTTCAACATTTCTTAAAAATCAACGTTAATGCTTCAGACAGCTCCTCGGCCATGTCTTTTAGTACTCTTGGGTGCCAATTATCCAGCCCTGCTGGATTAGAAACGATTCTCGTTCACAGCTGCGATTGAACACTGTATCCAGTAACTGCTGGAATAGAAGCATTTCAACAGCACTGTGAGATGTGAGTATATCTGGGCTCTGACTGGCTGAGACATTCCACCCGCAGGCTGGCTCATGACCGCAGTGTGGTGCCTACGGCTCACAAAGGGGACGTGGGAAAGTTCCCGTCCCAGGGGTCAGCTGCTGTAACATCCTGCTGCCCCAGGGGTGCTGCTGAAAACCTTTTCCTCCCCACACACTCGCCCTGGCTCTGGCTCTGCTCCGCGTGGAGCTGTGGTTCCTTTGCCGGCTGTGTGGCGCTCAGGTCTCCTTGCACTGCGTTGGCAATTCCCCGTCCCCACGTTGTGTTACAGAGCAAGTGTCACCCACCCTCCTCACCCGTAACACCAGGGATCCATTCCCGGCACAGCCACTCTGTGAGCTGCTGAGGCGACTGGAGGGTCCCGGTTACTGATGGGAACAACCCAGCCCCCAGAAGTCAGGGGCTGATTGAATTATCCAGACAGGCCAGGCCCTGCCGCGTGGCACTGGGGGCTCTGAGGGCCGATCTCTGGGGCAGGCTCAAGGGCCGGCCAGCCACACTCAGGCTGCTGAAAAGCACCAGGTACGACTGACCACAGGGTCCTACTGTCCCAGCTCCCAGACGTAGCAGGGGGCAGGGGATTGCGTCAGGCTTGGCCGACGGCTGCTGTGTGGGGTGAGGCTGCTGCTGGCTTCTGCCTTTATGTGTAGTTGTGCAGTTAAACAATTCTGCAAGGCACCCAGGGTTTAGGAAAAGCAAATATTCTGCTAAGGGTTGTGATGCTGGCAGAGCAGGTGCCAGCCCGTGCCAAGGCCCCAGGCCTCACTGGACACTGAGAAATGCAGAGCTGGAACCGTCAGGTTCACCGTGTCTCAGTGTTGTTAACGTAAGTGTTAGATGTATAAGAATGTGTTCAGTGTTTAGACTTCATGAGATGCTGGGAGGATGCTGCATAGATTAATCTTACCTCCAGCACCGGAACCCCATGGGACCAGCCTGTATAAATTGTTCGCACTGTAATCCTCTGTGATTGCATAAGGGCCAGTCTACACTACAAAATTAAGTCGACCTAAATTACATCGACATCGACAGTGGGAGCTGACCTGGTGTGTGAAGACAGAGGCAAAAAAGCATTGAATACTTCAGCTTTTTCCACCTCATCTGTCTCCAGGTTGTCTCCCCCATTCTGTAAGGGGCCCACACTTTCCATGACTTTCTTCTTGTTCCTAACATACCTGCAGAAACCCTTCACGTCCCTTGCTAGCTGCAACTCCAATTGTGCCTTGGCCTTCCTGATTTCACTTCTGCATGGTCGAATGGTATTTTTATTCTCCTCCCTAGTCATCTGACCAAGCTTCCACTTCTTGTAAGCTTCCTTTTTGTCTTTAAGTTCACTGAAGACTTCTTTGTGAAGCCAAGCTGGTCGCCTCCCATATTTGCTATTCTTTCTGCACATCGGGATGGTTTGTTCCTGCGTCCTCAATAAGATTTCTTTAAAATACAGCCAGCTCTCTTAGATTCCTTTCCCCCTCATATTAGCCTCTCAGGGGATCCTGCCCATCAGCTCCCTGAGAGAGTCAAAGTCTGCTTTTCTGAAGTCCATGGTCCGTATCCTGCTGTTCTCCTTCCTTCCTTTTGTCAGGATCCTGAACTCGACCATCTCATGGTCACTGCTGCCTAGGTTGCCACCCACTTCTACTTCCCCTACCAAATCTTCCCTGTTTGTGAGCAGCAGGTCAAGAGAAGCACGGCCCCTAGTTGGTTGCTCCAGCACTTGCACCAGGAAGTTGTCTGCAACACTATCCAAAAACTTCCTGGATTGTTTGTGCTCGGCTGTATTGCTCTTCCAGCAGATGTCTGGGTGATTGAAGTCCCCCATGAGAACCAGGTCCTGTGAACTGGAAACTTTCCCTAGTTGACTGACTTTTGGCCCAATCCTCCAGTTTGTTTATGTCCTTCTGTATCCTATCCCTACCTTCCAGGGTATCTACCACTTAGTGTCATCTGCAAACTTGCTGAGGGTGCAATCTACGCCATCCTCCAGATCATTGATGAAGATGTTGAACAAAACCGGCCCCAGCACTGTGACCCCTGGGCACTCCGCTTGTGACCGGCTGCCAACTAGACATGGAGCCATTGATCACTACTCGTTGAGCCCTATGCTCTAGCCAGTTCTCTCTCCATTTCATAGTCCATTCATCCAACCCATACTTCCTTAACTTGCTGATAAGAATACTGTGAGAGACCGTATCAAAAGCTTTGCTAAAGTCAAGGTATATCACATCCACCGCCTTCTCTACATCCACAGAGCCAGTCACCTCATCATAGAAAGCAATCAGGTTGGTCAGGCATGACTTTCCCTTGGTGAATCCATGTTGACTGTTCCTGATCACCTTCCTCTCTTCCAAGTGCCTTAAAATGGATTCCTTGTGGACCTGCTCCAAGATTTTTGCAGGGAATGAGGTGAGGCTGATCGGTCTGTAGTTCCCCGGATCCTCTTTCCTCCCTTTCTTGAAGATGGGCACTAGATTTGCTTTTTTCCAGTGCTCAGGGACCTCCCCCTGTTGCCACGAGCTTTCAAAGATAATAGCCAATGGCTCTGGAATCACATCAGGCAACTCCCTCAGCACCCTCGGGTGCATTGCATGCGACCACATGGACTTGTGTATGTCCAATATTTCTAAATAGTCTTGGAACTGTTCCTTTAGCACTGTGGGATGTTCACCTCCTTCCCATTCTGTGCCACCCAGTACAGTAGTCTGGGAGCTGATCTTGTCTGTCAAGACAGAGGCAAAAAAGGCATTGAGTACCTCAGCTTTCTCCACATCCTCTGTCACTTGGTTGCCTCCCTCATTCTCTAAGGGGCCCACACTTTCCCTAATCTTCTTCATGTTGGTAGCATACCTGTAGAAACCCTTCTTGTTCCCCTTCACATCCCTTGCTAGCTGCAACTCCAATTGTGCTTTGGCCTTCCTGATTTCATTCCTGCATGCTCGAATGGTATTTTTATTCTTCTCCCTCATCATCTGACCAAGCTTCCACTTCTTGTAAGCTTCCTTTTCATCTTTAAGTTCACCAAAGACTTCTTTGTGAAGCCAAGCTGGTTGCCTGCCATATTTGCTATTCTTTCTGCACATCAGGATGGTTTGTTCCTGCGCCCTCAATAAGGTTTCTTTCACATACAGTATATTATATGCAGTGTTGTCGTAGCAGTGTTGTGTCTCTCTAAGTATATTATAACTCCACAGTTACTTGTATCTACCAAACTCGTGATGGAAATCAGTTTTTTGACAGGTACTATTTTTCATAAAATCAGGCTGATTGGCGATGTTTATATTCCTGTCCTTTAATTCTTGTTCAGTTGAATCCTGTATCTGCTTATCCATTATTTCATCTGGCATTGCTGTCAGACTCACTGGGCTATAGTTATCTGGGTCATCTTGCTTGCCCTTTTTAAATATTGGGACAACATTCGCATCCAGTTTTCTGGAACATCCATGATATTCCAAGTTGAAGTGAACATTAACATGAATGTGCAAGAGAACTCCTCAGCCAACTCTTTTAGAACTCTTGTGTAGAAGTTATCTGGCCTTGCTGATTTAAAAATGGACTGGAAAATACTTCATCCTCCTCCTGTGATATGAGTACATCTTCCTGCATCTTTACTGATACAGAGCAGTAATATTTATCCACCGCTGCTGTCTTTTCTGCACCATTAGTAACGATGTTACCATCTCCATGTCGGAAAGGGCCTGTACCCTCTGACCAGATGCCCATCTGACACCTGAGTCCCAGTATGGTCCTCAAACTGGGTGAAGATCAGCTGAATTCTCTGTCCACACTTACTAATTTGGAGCCACTGATGACCCTGCTGGTCTTTTTCAGAGGGTTAAAGGACGTAGTTCCTTGCTTGCTACTAAAAGGTGCCCAGCAGGTGTGTCCCCTGTAGCTGTCTGTCCACTCCTCCACAGGCAGGTTCCTTGGTAGCTGGCTCGCTGAGTACGATGATAATTTGCTACGTCTAGCTGAGCTGAATGTCTCCTGGCTCTTTCCCCTCGTGGTCACTACTCACCAGTCTACGTCTTCAGTGTCTACTCTCTCCAGTTCCCGTATAGACGATCCTTCCTCGTGCGGTGTCTGTGACAGGCATTTCTGAAGGTGGGTAGCCAACACGTCTCCATTTTCTCAGACGAGGCGCAGAGCTGAAACTCGCACTTCTAGAGCACGTCTCTTCTCCTGCTGGCTGGCCAGAAAACTGTCTTCCAGCATAAAGAAAAGCCTAGCGCAGCCAAGGCAGATCTCAGCAGTTGTTGCCTTGTCGTCCATGTCTGCTCCCCGGTGAGAGCCGTACCTACAGCAGAAGGAATCACACTCCCTCTGAAATTCCCGTTTGCTGCTCCTGCTCATATGACACCTGTCTGCTCAGCTCCACCCCTGGCTAATGCGAGGGATCAGCCACTCGCAGCCTTCCAACACTGCTGCTGTTCAAAGACCTGCAGACCCCCCAGGTGGCCCTCACTGAGACACACGCACACAGATCTGTCTCATGGGGCCTGAGCAGAGCTCCCCAGCCCAGCCTCACAACTCTCACGGAGAACAAACAAACAACAGAGAAACCAAATACACCGTGCCCGAGAATCTCTGGATGCCAGCTGGCAGAGGGCTCTGGGCACACAGGGATACGGTGCTCCCTTGGGTTACCAACAGAGCATCGTGTAAGGTCTGTACTGCCAGCCTGTGTCACGCTGGTCGTCATAACCATAGCGAGATGTATGTACAGAGGATGGGTGAGGAGTTCTGTGTCTATATTGAAAATGATGTTCCCGAGCGCTGTAGTTAAAAGCGGGTCACTCCTGGGTACAATATCTGGAGACAAACTCCTCCAGACCGGGGGTGAGAGCCTCCCATCTCAGCGTGGGCTATTGCAGCGGTTCCCCACCTGTGGTCCGCGGACCCTGGTTGTTCGCGAAGCTCCTACAGGGAGTCCATGGAAAAGAAAAATAAGAACATCCTCAGCAAGGAAATGTACAATTTCAAATAAAACTAGTAGCATGTGGTGGGCCGCGAAACGTTTGGAGGATGGAAAGGGGTCCGCACACACGAGCAGGCTGGGAACCGCTGGACTATCGTGTGGTGTATGTCATACACCGGGACTCTCTTAGCATCCAGACCCGTGGTAAGGAAGAACTGGTGAAGGGCGCAGAAGGAAATTAACAGGGCTTTTCAGACCTGGATGTTAGCTTCCCAGGCAGGTTGGCTGAGGGGACTCACCCTGTGCCCCTCGCTGCCCAGCCAGGCTCTGAGCTGGTTGTGAGCCATGGGCAGGTGGCTGGAAGGGCTGACCCGTTACATCTAGGACTCCCTTCCCAGCGGACTGAGCTGGGACCAGCCGCTCCCTGAGATTGCCCAGGCTCAGCGCTGTGTGCGACCTCTGGCCGAGCTCTTGGGGCGACGTGGTCACGTCCCAGGTGAATCCACACAGTCACTGGGTCCCCTCTGGGGCTGGCGTTGGAGGTTGCAGCTCGAAACGCCTCTTGCAGGGTCTGAGCGTCCCCTGCTGTGAGTTGGGAGCAGGCTGCACCTCCACTCCCACTCAGGGCAGTGGGCGCGCTGCAGTGATCTGCCCACAATTTATTAAGCACTAATCAATAAAAGTAAAGAAAAGATGAGAGAGGTAAAAGGAAAACACCCAACGCCACCCCCTGGCCTGGAGACTCCACACAGCGTCTCTGGGGTGTCAGGGACGTTCACAGTCTGCGTCTTGTAGCCTATAGGACTAGCCTGCTTGCTTGCACAGATCTACCTTTCCTTATAGATTGAAGTGTTGTTGTTTTATTGTAATACAGTCCTAGATGCAGACTGAAGTGTTATAGCTGCAATGCAGGTACCTCAGAGGCCACACCCTGTGTGAACGCGAAGGCAGTTAGCATACATACGTTCGGGACCTGTGGCCCAGCTAAGTAACGATGAGTTAAAGGATAAGACACAGATGGTTATAGCCTTTACCCTAGATACGTCAGGAGGTATCAAGACGGGGGAGGGGGGCCTGTCTCAGGTTACGCCCCGAGTAAACGTCACAGATACACCACAGAACCCACAAAAAGGGCCAGAAATAACAGAGGTGAGATAAGCGAACCCTCTGGAACCGTCTGCAAAGGACGTGGATCTGTCATTAATAGGCACACACCTGCCAGCCTATTGAATAAATGCACCCTGATAATTTGGGGGTGAAGAAGCCAAGCTTGGACGTCGAAGGACCCATATTGGTCAGGGTATAAAAAGGGGCAAATCGTGTTACTTGGGCGTGATCACCAGCTCCTGCTGCTGTTAGCTAGTGTTTGTGAAAATCTTTTGTTCTTCGTTTATACGGAGTGTTCTTTGTGTTCTTAGTCTTAGCCTTGTAGCTCTTCGCCCTCGAGCACAGCCCGGCTCTGCACCCCTCCACTCGAGAGCTGAGCAACCACACATCTCTCTCAGCCAGGTCAGCAGGGAAGGGGGTGAGTGTATTAATGCAAAGCATCCCATAGATCTATATCTATATCACAGGCGTCTCTGGAATCAGACTGTAATCCTAGCCATTAGCCATTTGATTATTCATTTGCTTTTAATCCGTCATTTCATGTTATCGCAATAAAAGCTCATAGAATTGTACAGATTCGGCTGTCAGTGTGAGCGTTCCAGGTCCGTCTATCACCAGCCTACCCCGGCTGTTTAGTAGGTCCCTACTGGGTAAGGCCTCTCGATCAGCTAAGAGCACATTAGCCATCGAGGGAAGAGAAGGGAACTCGCCCCCACCCTTCTGCTGGTTTTTATGGGACTTGTCTGAAGTAACTGAAGTAAATTGTTGACACCGGGCAGGGGTGTTATTTCTACTTTTGTTATCAAAGGGAACCCTTCACATTTAGAGCTGGGGATTTTAAAGTTTAGAATAGAGTGGTTATTACTATAGTGTTGGAAATTAGGCTAGCCAGTAGAGCTTTATAAAGTTTAAGGTTTACGTCTATGTTTAAGTTTTAGAGTTTAAATTAAGTTTTTTATTTTGGATTTTGAGTAAGTTTATTTAGTGTTAAGATGAGTGAAGCAAGAGCCGTAGAGTCTGTGGGCGTTGCCCACTGTACGGCTTTGGAAAACTTTACCAGAAAATACATTAAGGAACACATAAGAGGCTTAGGACATCCAAGAGACAGTGAAATTCTCTCTGAACATAGCAATCCAGGGGGTTTGTGTGTCAGGTTTCTGATCTGGAAGTAGAGCAAAGAAAAGAAAGGCTGAAGAGGTGGAAGGAATTGCTGTCGAGTGTTTGCTGACGGCTTGTAGCACACTTGGGCGGACATTGAATAAGGAAAAAGACTTACTTAGAAGAGCCCAGCAAACTTTGGAGGAGAAAGAGAAGACTATTCGGAAGATAGTAAATCAGCTAAGTGAGGTTTCAGAGACCAATTGGTGATTGTTAAAAAAGGACAGGAGTTGGAGAAAAAGTTAGAGCGAAGTCAGTATCAGGTGCAGGAAGCAGATAAGAAAACTCGATGTGGGCAGGAACGGGCAGCTGCCAGCGGAGAATCGCTGGAGGGCTATAAATCAGACGCGGTCAGTTGTTAGATCCCATCAGTGAGTTGGAAAGGCTTTGCCAGGTTAGAGAGAAGATGAATCAGCTCCCAGCATGGCCGGAGTACAGCAGGGCTGCAGAGATACCAGCTGCAGGTTCCTTGAGGGAGAGAGCATGCAGAGAGGTGCGGACGGTGACACAAATTGAGAGAGAGAGAGAGGGGACGAGCTGGAGGACGATGGAGCATCAGTTCCTGTCCCCACTGGTATGGTAGAACGGATGGAGGTAGACCAACTTGCAGCACCAATGACTAGAAATAGGGCGAGAGAGTTAGTTCAGTCTGACACGGTACCTTTAGAAGCGAAGTCAGAGGTTAAGTCTCAGGAGTCGCTAGAAGAGGAAGCTGGCAGTAAAGCAGTTGTGAGCAGTCTGTCAGCAGAAAAGGGAAGTCCTAGAATGGCACAGCAGGAGGAGGAGGAGGAGGACTTCACCTTAGAGGAGGTGACGGGTGATGTTCAGGACCAGACGAGCGGAGCTAAAGGGAAGGCGATATCTTTTCTGTTATCATCTGCCCTCGCTAGAGAAGAGGGAGTGCCTCTGGAGTCTGTGATTGTGCAGGGATTGGAAGATGTAGTTTCACAAGTGGCACAAGCAGCTAGTGCCTGTGATATAGCAATCTCTAGATTACAACAGGAAGAACACAACAGCCCAGGGATGCTGTCCCTGTGCCCCCACCTAATGTTACATTGGCACCATAGAGCTCAAGAGATCTAGCCCCTTCGGATGGTCACTTGGTGTCATTTGAACAATCATCACGAGCACTACAAGATCCCTTGAATTTCATGGACCGAGATCACCCCCTTGGTATATGCTGGTATTACCTGGTGTACTTGTAGAGCACCCAATACACCTCTTCAGGAACTAAGGTGGGTCCTGTACCAGCGTGGAGACGCCTTAAGCGGGGACGTAGACATTTTATGGAAAGCTACCCTGACCGTCCAAACCTAGAATTGTGTTCAGAGGAAAGTTCTGATGAAAGAAATACTAATCAGGATAGGAGAAGAACCCCATCTCCTGATTTGGGGGAGTCAAACCCCAGAAATCATCAATTCAGATTCAGTCCTGTGGCAGTAGTTACAGATATTAAGACCCTTTATTCGGTAGCTAACCAAGTAGGAATGATGAAGGATTCTTCTGTTGCAGTACATGCACAATGTGTACGAGAAATGGCAAAAGTGTTTGGCTTACCAGGGAAGATTGTGTTATAATCCTACGGCTCACGGTAGATCGAGTGTTATGGAGTATCTTACCCCCTGAGTACAGGGTGAGTGAGAAATCTTTTAAAGAAACGGCAGCTCTATTGGAACGAAATCAGCACTCATGGCAAGCTGGAGTGGCCGTCCTGTCAAATTTAAAGCAAAGATTAATGAGTCTCCACATCAACTTCATTTGCGGTTATGTGCTGTTTGGCCCAGTCACATGAGAGAGGACATAGATGGGCCACAATAGGTTAGTTTCTTGATTAATAATTCTCTTCCCCATCTGCAGGAAAAGGTTAACATGCTTGTCAATGATGACACTTCCTTGAAGGATGCATTGGCCTTACTGGATGCAGGGATCCAGATCACCACATTCCCACCGAAATGAGGACTTGGTCGGGACGATGCTTAAAGCAGCACAGCAGACTCTGGAAACTCAACGCCAGGATATCTGGGAATTTCGGGCACACCTAACAGAGCTGACGTTGGAAGGCCAAGGCCCGGTAACTTGGAGCGTCCCATGACTCCGCAGAATACTCAGCATGATGCCATCAGGCCCCAAGTGAAGTCCTGGCCCCTTTAGGCAGGGAGGAAAGCGGGAGACCCACCGTATCTGCAGTGGTAGGAGACCACCACATGAATTTTATTATAGATACTGGGGCAGCGATTAGCATTATCCACGTCAAAGACCCTAAATCCTCTCCTCTGTCTTCAGGGCATACAAAGACACTATCAGTGTCCATGTACTGCTCAACTGGATGAAAGGGGGGAGGTGAGAAAGCTTTTTCTACCCTTGATACAATATGCAGGTTCCTTCAAGGGGTGCCATTTTTTGTAGATGGCTCTAATTACTATCATGAAAGGAAACCTTATACTGGGTTCGGAATCTATGCGGTTCCACTGGAAGAAGAAGGAGAACCTTGGGAGAAATCATGTTCATGCACCCCACATTCGGCCCAATTTGCTAAATTAGCAGCAGTAGCTTGTGTAGTGCAGTACGGCGTGCAGTTTTCCATCACCACTGCAAATCAAAATATCTGTCTATTTTCAGATGCAGCATGGGTATGCAGTTCTCTTACAGAGCTTCTACCGTGCTGGGAAACTAATGGGTTCCCATCTTCGGACGGGTCACCTATTAAGTATGCAATGCTCTTAAAATACATCCAATGGTTAGCATCAAAACTCACCACTCCAGGAAGGCCAATTAGAGAGAAAAAGATACGGGCCCACTGTAAATTAGAACCCTTTGCTATGGAAAATGGGAAGGCCGACAAATTGGCCCGAGAAGGAGCCTGATAAGGGAAATCATGGGGTGAAAAAGTGCAGGAGTATCCCGGTACTATCTCTGGTCCAGTGTGCCCAATTACCACAACTAAGGGTGCAAAGACTAAGATACCTGACTTAAGAGAGATGCAGAAATCAGCTGAGGACAGAGTGTGAGTAACCCAAGAGCTTTCCAGAGCAGAAGGAGAGTGGTCACTCACAGATCCCTTATATCCCGCATCTAGCGGCTGGTGAATCGTTCGAGCGGGCAGCCCCCTTTTGTTAGGGGCAGCACGTGTAAGCTGGCGGCATAGTACAACTGGGACATCGCGACCCTTCCTCAGACCCAGGCTCCGAGGAAGGCCACACTTGATCTAGGGAAATAAGTTCCCAAATTAGGAGTCTTTAGCCCCGTCCCCCAGGCGGGGCAGGCTTTCCTGGCAATCTGTAGCCCTCTGGCCCTGACGTAGGGCAGGGCTGGTACGGTACCCACGACCCCCGGCCTTCCAACATGCAGGGCGGGCGAGCCGTCTATGGCCCCCGGTCCTCAGGCAGGGCGGGGAAGGCAGAGTGGTCTTTAGCCCCCAGCTCTCAAGCGGGGCTAGCAAGCACACACAGTCTATAGCCCCCGGCCCTCAAGCCGGGTGGGGCAGACAAGCAGTCTGTTGCACTCGACCCTCAAGCAGGCAGGCAAGGTACACAGTTTACAGACCTTAAGCCGGGCGGCGCTGGTGCAATAGTCAATAGCCCCCGGCCCTCTAAGGGGCGGGGCAGGAAAGATAGTCTAGAGCCTCCGGCCTTGTGGGCAGGCGGAGCCAGTAAAATTTGGGGTCCTCTGGGAATACTCAGAGGAGCCAAGCACTGCCGGGGTGTCTAGGGAAGGGGGTGGGGGACGCAGGCCCATCCGACTCCACTGCGTCCCAGCCCAGGGCCCTAGCAGTGGCAGACTGGTTTGCCAGTGGGTCAGCGGAGCTCCAGCTGTGACACGCTGACTGGTTCCACTGCAGACTCAGCCACTCTCTATCAGCTGTCCCTGCGCGACTTCCTCCCACCAGCACCGGGTACCCGCGGCCAGTCGTCTCCCTCCAGGTCGTGGGGGTAGATGGCGAGCGGGAGTCCCACGAGTCCCTCACCATCGACTGGCGGCAGGTTGGGAAACTCCTCGGGCTCGTCAGCGCAGGGCAGTTCCTCCAGGTCCCAGAGTCCCAGGGGGTCCCCGGCACACCAGGCTCCGGCAGCTCCAGGGGGTCCCTAACATCAGGCAGCTCCTCAAGGTCAGGACCAGCCCCAGGGGGTTTCTCCCACCCAGCAGTCTCAGGTAGCTTTTCTCAGTCGCTCGGGCTCAGCGGCCCGATCCAGTCGCTCGAGCCCGGCAGTCCAGGCAGGTTTGGAGGCTCTGGTCTGTGGGTCGGTTGCTCTGAGCAGCCGCAGGGCCTGGGGCAGGCCTAGACCGCAGCCTCTGGGAAGACACGTCTGCCTCCGGCGGCAGCTTCCCCCCGACTGAGCTGTGGGGCCGGATTTTATACTTCCCTCCCCTGCCCTGGCTCTGGGAAGAGACCCAGGCCCTGCACAATAAGGGGACGCTCGGAGAGAGGCTGTCTGATGGCGGGGGGCAGAGAACACCCTGCGAGTCACTGACAGATATAAATACAAGGAAGAGAAGAAGGGATGTTCCTGGCTGACGCAGGAGGCCTCCAGCAGAGCTGGGAATGAACCCAGGAGTCCTGGTTCAGTCTGTTTTGTTTTCTGCTCTTGTTCTGCAAGGTGTGCGCGGTGCATTGCAGGCTGGATACGTCCCTCCTTGGAGCGCTGGGATGGGGACAGGAGGGGGCAGCGCACAGGGAGAGGCAGAGGGAGCGGTATGAACGGGCCCTGCCTCGGGTACCAGTTCCCCCTGCTATTACCAGAAGGCCAGGCCCTCCTCATTCCTCGTTTGTTCCCTTTCCTCCCCCTGGAGGTGCTGAGGCCGGAATCAGGCGACCCATGGACCTGTCCCTGACAGAGTCAGGAACAAGAGAGAGGAGACACACACAGAGCTGAATGCTGCAGGGAAAGTTTATTGTCAGGTCACTGTGCTGGGACGGATGAGAAGAGGAGAGGGTGGGTGCGACAGAGAGCGATGGGGCAGAGCGGAGCAGCAATGACAGGGATTGACACAGCGATGCTGTGCAGAATGGACTTTACACCCAGGGACACAGGAGCTGGTCTGCCAGGGAGCTGGCAGGACCCGATTCACTCACAGCCCAGGTGCTGGGAGCCGCCAGGTGTGGACGAGCTGCCTTTCCTAGGGGCTGTGCTCACAAACGAAAGAGTATTTGTTTTCACAGGAATAATCGTGCCATTTCTGGAAACCTAGAAAGAAAACCAGAAAAGACTCGTGGGGTGGGGCAGGCTGGGCTGTGTCTGCCATGCAGTGACCTCTCCCCTGCCCCGTTCCAGCTCCTTGGAGAAGAACCCAGCTCTGGTGCAGGGCCCTGAGGCAGAGGAGGGTGGGTGGATCCCTGAGCAGCCCCAGATGGAGGCAGCCCCATCCTGCAAAGAGACGCCAGGCTCAGTGTGAAAGGGGAGACGGCTGGTCCATGTGCTACTGCTCTTACCTCCCCCGCCTCAGTGCCCCCCACACCAGCCAGCGGGCCGAGGAGAGCGAGAGCCCTGCCCCGGGACCGGGGGCACCCGCTCAGGAACTGGGATGCTGCCTCCCTCTGTGCTGAGTGAGCTGGCCCCACAGCCAGGCACCCCTCCAGGTCCTGCATGCCGGGGTCTGGCTACACCCATAGCAACATCTGTCCCCGGGTGGGCTCAGCTGCCAGTCACAGGGGACGTGTCCCTGCCCCAGGAGTCGCTGCTAACGGCCTGCTGGGTGCAGAGCAGCACGTTCCTCCCCAGACACCGAGACCCTCTGCCCTGGGGCTGTCTGGGCCCGTGCCCCGGGGCTGCCCTGCAATAGTATCCCTGCTTCGTCAGGCCAGAGAACGCTGGGGCAGGGCAGGCCTGGGGATGGGTGGGATGGGCTTGGCCCACTCAGCCGTACCCCAGGCTCAGCAGGGAGCTCCGCGGGGTGCACGGGCCGTTCTCAGAGCCCCGGGCCCTGGGGTGTGGATTTCTGCTGCTGTCTGACTGTCCCGGCCAGCGAATGCAGCCCTGGCTGCCCCCATCTGCCGGCACCTGGCCTGAGGGGCAGTGAGCCTGGGACTGACGCCTGTGTCAGGACACATCCGCACCAGGGACTGAGTTAAGGTTACCTGGGCAGCCTCGGTCTGGCATGGCCTCGACTATGGGACCTTCATGTTCCTTTACGGCAGTTTTTGGGTGTAATTTACAGCTTAGCAGAGTAACAGATCGTTCACGTTCTGTGGCCTGGCGGGAGCTCTAGGTGTAACTAGCAGCGTGTCCCCAGGCTGCGGAGCAGGCCTGGCCTGGGCAGAATAGCAGCACAGCCCTCTGCTGTTCACAGCCCGTCTGCACCCGACCCTCGTCAGCCACCAGCACTGGCTAGTGCCTGTTGCCGTCTGGGCCATTCAGAACATCTGCCCGCCCCGCCGGCGCCGTGAGAGCCGTTCACTGACGCCAGCCCTGCAGCTTCTGCTCCTGGCTGAGCTGTTGCTAACAATCCCCTCCTGGAGCCACTTTCCACAGGAACCGTCACTCGTGCTACATCAGTGAACGTTCTGAGAGTGAGCAGCACTTTCACACGCAGCAGGTGTGTGTGCGAACACTTGTGAGTAACACGATCTCACGAGGGGGAGCAAATGCAGCTCCGGTCCCCAAATCAGTGTGTGGATCCCTGTTTGCACAGTTCTGCCTGCTCGACACCCTGCTGCCCTGGAGTTGGGGTGCAACAGCCACTCAGAGATGATAAAAGCTCCGCAGAGCCCCCCTCTGGGCCAGGGGTGTGCGTGTGTGTGTGTGTTTGCGTGTGCAACTGTCTATTCTTCCTGTCACTGGGGCAGGCACAGACTGAGCCAGGATCTGGGAGGCAGGACGTTTCCCAGCTGAGAGAAGGGGTTCTCTCCTGACTGTCCCCCCAGGATGGGGCTGGGGAGAGGGAGGAGCAAGGATCTGCACTGCAGAGCGCGCTGGGGCCAGCCCGGATCAGTATCTCAGCCGCTGTGTGGTCGGAGGCTGCCAGGGACCCCCTGGAAGAAGCACGTGGGGCTGAGCTGCCTGGTTACCTGCTTTCTGAAATAACCCTACACAGTGCTCCTTTTTTGTCAGATCGTCAGGCTGCTCGTTTTCCCAAGCACAGAAGTTCATCTGGGATTCATCTGCCCATCTCCAGGTTAGATTCTGCAGAGACAAGGAGAGGAGAGACCCTGTAAACCCCAGATAACACAGCTTGAGAGATGCGCCGGAGACAGAGGGGCCATGGGCAGGGCCTGGGGAGAGGCTGGCCCAGCTCACACTGACCAGAGCGGGCACCGGGTGCTCACCTTGTTAGTATCCCTGAGTCCGATCCAGACAGGATGGCTCTCGTTGTACTGACTCTTGACATAACGGGCCAGAATATCATTTTCTTCAGCGCTGTGAATGGAGGCGAGATGGGCCCCACTCCCGTGGTCCTGGCACTCAGCCTGGGACAAGAAGAGACAAGCCAGTTACCCCATTGCTCCACTGCAGGGAGCAGCAGGAGAGAGTCCAGCCCTGCTCTGGGGCGCTGCCTCCCCCGGCAGCAAGGGCTGTGAGGACAGGACCCCGGTTCAGCGCCTCTCCCCACCCCCAGCAGCAATGGGGGGAGTGGTAGAACTGCCTCCCTCCCTCTGCACCTCCACGCCCCCCACTGCACCCGGCCCAGACACACACACACCCTGGCCCTGCTGGCATCACCGAATCCCTGGGGTGCCAGACCCTGGCTCTACGCTGGGCCCTGGCCTGCCCTGGGCCATGGGGCTGTCAGACACACCTGCTGTCATGCTGTGATGAGATCACAGGTGTGGCTAGGGCGACCAGCTGTGCCAAGCTGATAGCAGTCCCGAAGTTTGATCAGGCGTCTGTTACAGTCCCGGTACCCCCGGCGTGGCTGACAAAGGTCACTGTGCTGAGCCAAGGGACTTGGGCTGTGGAAGGCGCTCGGGGGCTTGTCCACGTGGCATCCTGGCTGAGAATGTGCAACCCTCGGACTATCGGCGCGGAGCAGGGAGGTGGTGATAGGTGTGTACACGGCATTTGTGAGACCAGCACTTGCACCGTGTCCTGTTCTGGGGCCCACTCCTTGGACAGGACGATGGCAAACTGGAGAGGGCCAGAAAGGAGCTCCAAGATCGACCCGAGGTCGGGAAAGCCTGCCTTGCACAGGGAGACTCGCAGGAAAGCTAGAAGGTTTCTGACTGTCCCTCCTTCCAGACCAGCTTCAGATGGAGACGCAGCCAGGGTTTAGCATAACAGCTGCCCTGGGGAGGCGCTGTCTCTGGGCCAGCTGCCTGCCCAGCCAGACACGCCCTGCTAAGGGGGTTTCCCCTCTCCCGGCTCCATGTGGAGAGGAACCTTCCGTGGCTCCGAGCTGAGGTCCCGGCCGACAGCCTTGCCCCGTCCCCACAGCCCGGACACAGGCCTGCTGGGTGATGGGTCTGTTACCTGCCCCTCTTCTGTGCACACCTGGAGCAACTGCTCCCACACTAGCGACAGGGCAGAGCAAGAGCGACACAGCATTGCAGGGACAGACAGAGCGGGAGAACAGAAACCACAGTCCGCCCGTCCCCCAGAGCACAAGCACAGGGACCTCCCAGAGCCACGGTTACATCCACGTGCACCCAGCACCCCACACAGCCATACACGGGGACCCCCCCACCCTCAGGTGCTGTGCCATGACTCCTTGGCCACGGGCCAGCCAGCAACAGGGAGCGACCCAGAGACCTTCGGCCTGGCCCTGCCACCGAGCTGTGGGAGCTGCTCTGTAAGACGAGTCAGGAACACGCCCTTCCTGAGCCGGGCGCCAGAGGGAGACGTGACCCCACCTTGGCCAGGCCGTCCCTGCTGGCGTCCCAGTGAGACCCGGCTCGTGCCAAGCGTGTCAGGTCCAGAGGAGATCGTGTCCGCACTGATGTAGGCGAGGTTTGATTGGCTCCCCCTGCTCAGGATACGTGATTTGCACAGGCTCCGTATCTGCAGGAGCACACCTAGGTGCTGAGCATGATGGGAAACCATCCGTCTGGCTGGTGCTGGGCACACATCACCAGAGTGGTAATTGCAGGGCAGTGAAATGTTGTCCCGCTGTGTGAACAAACGGCAGCAGAGCTGTGCTGAGCCTGGCTGATGAAAGATTCACTCTCCTGCCAACAGACTGAACATCGGAGGTGTTTGTCTGCTAGACGCTGGCAGAGCTGGGCCGGGGGGTCTCCTGCTCAGGCTGCACCAGCTGGGAAGGGGGCTGCTCTCCAGCCTGAATTGACTGACTGAGAGCTGAAAACTCAGTGCCTGCGAGATGGGCAGTGTTGCCTTTGGGGCGCCCAGGGACAGTGTGTGATTTCCCAGCTGACTGGGGGGGCTCGAGCCGGTTTGGTTGCAGCAGTGACAGGAACCCCTAGACCTAGAACCCGGCCCTGGCTGCTGCCGGCTCTGCCTGGCAGAAGGTGACATTTACATTATATTCTGCCCCGCAGCCTGGCCAGGGCAGGGCCGTGCCCTCAGCAGCTGGTTCCCAGGGCTCTGCCCGGGGCAGGGTTAAATGTGCCAGCGCTCGGCTCCCAGCATAGCACAGCCCAGCTTACTTACTCCCATAGTCAGCCTAAACCTCCCCATCCCACAGCCTCCAGCTGCAGCCAGAGCCCCTGAGCCCCGCTGCCCCCAGCCTCTCACCTCAGCCTCCATCCAGGTTTTCTCTTGGGAGAAGTATCCATAGAAGCTGCCTTGGAAGGAGAGCCATTCCCTGGGACAGGACGCCTCTTGTGCCTGGACTGAGAGAGCAGGTGCTAGGGGGCAATGGTGGGGATCGGCCGACGCGGTTAGCGGCTGTTTCAGAAGCACAGCCTTGGCTTTCCCATTAGGACGAATAACACGGGGCCATTTTGGGGCTGTGTCTCGCTGGCAAGACCCTCCAGACGCTTGTGATGCAGGCTAAAGCTGGGTTTCCCCAGGTATCCCATCAGTACCACATCAGCAGAACGAAGCCCCCAGAATCCAGCCCTGAGCCGGAGAACCCAGCAGGGTAGGGCCTCTGGGTTTGAATGGGGCATGGGCTCCTTTACCCATGGTGCCCAGGGGCAGGGTAGGAGCCAGTGCACTGGAAGGGACCTCAGGAGGTATCTAGTCCAACCCCTACTCAGAGCAGGACCAACCCCAACTAAACCATCCCAGCCAGTGCTTTGTCAAGCTGAGCCTTAAATAACTCTAAGGATGAAGATATCTTTATCCGTGATTTAGAGTGTGGCATAAAGAGTACACTTAAAACGTTTGCAGATGATACCGAGCTGGGAGGACAGGATTAAAATTCAAAATGATCTGGACACACTGGAGAAATGGTCTGAAGTAAATAGGATGAAATTCAAAACGGGCAAATGCAAAGTGCTGCACTTAGGAAGGAACAACCAGCTGCACACACACTGCATGGGACATGACTGCCGAGGAAGGACGACTGTGCAAAGGGATCTGGGGTTAGTGGATCACAAGCTAAATACGAGTCAAGAGTGTAAAACTACTGCATAAAAAGCAGACATCCTTCTGGGATGTATGAGCAGGAGTGTTGTAATCAAGACACCAGAAATAATTCTTCCGCTCTGCTCTGCACTGATTTGGCCTCAGCTGGAGTTTTGAGTCCAGTGCTGGAGCCACATTTCAGGAAAGATGTGGAGAAACTGGAAATAGTCCAGAGAAGAGCAACGAGAATGATTAAAGGTCTAGAAAACACGACCCGTGAGGGAAGATGGAAAAACTGGGTGTGTTTGGTCTGGAGAAGAGAAGACGGGCGGAGGTGGGGCCATGAGAACAGTTTCCTAGGTCATAAGAAGTGATTACAAGGAGGAGGGAGAAGAATTGTCTGCTTAACCTCTACAGAACAAGAGGCAATGGGCTTAAACTGCAGCAAGGGCGGTGTGGGCTGGGCATTAGGAGAAACTTCCTACCTGTCAGGCAGTGAAGTGCTAGAACAAATTACTGGGGAGGTTGTGGAATCTCTGTCCCAGGGGTTTAAGAGCAGCTCAGATAAACCCCTGCCAGGGCTGGGCTAGTTATCACTGAGACCTGCCTCATCTGCAGGGGCCTGGACTAGACAAGCTAACGAGGTCCCTTCCAGCCTTACAGCTCTGTGATGCTCAGGGCAGGGGCACAGCGGGTCGGGGTCCCCCCAGGGCAGTGACCCCAGCAGCAGGAGACGGGCCGTGACTCTGGGAGCGCCGAGGAAAATGAATTCACTTCCCAATTCCCACCACGGCCAACAGCGCCCGGGGCTCCAGCTCCGAAGGGCCGGGCAGGGACTCACCTGTCAGCGAGGGGTTAAAGACCAGGCAGCCGAGGAGGCAGAGGCTGATGTAGGCGACTGGCCCCATCTCGCTTCTCCTGGGGAGAAACACACAAGGGAGATGGGGCCAGGAGAGCCAGAGCGACCCTCAGAGTGACACCCCCATCACCCCAGGGGGCATTTCCCAGGAGAGGAGCTTCGGAGCTGGGCTGGTTGGTAAGGGGCCTGGCTCGGCTGGAAAGGCCCCGAGAGGGATCCTGTCCCCCAGCTCAGAGCCCCTGTGGGGCAGGGGAGCTGCCCGAGGAAGGACTGGAATGGAGACGGCCCCAGGGACTCACACAGGGCAAGGCCAGCCATGGGTCCCGTCCCAGGGCTGGGCTGCCCCCCCAGTGCCCAGCACCCAGTGCGGAGGGAGGAATGTGGGGAGGGGGCAGGAACTCACATGTCCATCTGTGTCTGTCTGTGTGTCTGGGTGGCTGGTCCAGAGCGCTGGGGATTGCAGTTCAGCCTGTGCTGGGAGCTGGTCCCCGGAGGAGGTTTATAGCCCTGCAGCGGGAGGGGCCGGAGGAGGAAGAAGGAGAAGGGTGAATTTGGAAATGGGACCGGATGTCACAGTTCTGTCCAGTGGTGACACAGCGCAGAGATGCAATCTGCCACCTGCTTCTGCACAGCTTCCTGCTGACCCTGAGCTTCCTGGGGAGTGGCGGGGCGAGCGTCACTGCTGCAGAGTCCCAGCCTGGCTCTGGGGAGGGGACGCTGGGGCAGGCGCTGGGGCAGACGGACGGCCCAGAGGCACATGGGGCAGGGTTCCTGCAGACAGGGCATGAGGGAGGTCACAGCAACGGGTTAACTCCCTGCCAGTGACACCCCAGCACCACCCATCCCTCTGCCTGAGCAGCCAGCCAGCTGTGAGCAACCTGCACCCCCAGCCCTGCCCTGAGCCCCCGGCCCCGAGTGGCTCCTGCGGCAGGAATCTGTCTGCAGCTTCCTCCGTCCCTGTGTAGGAGGAAGCTGCAGGGTGATATGACCAGCCGCTCCCTGAGATTGCCCAGGCTCAGCGCTGTGTGCGACCTCTGGCCGAGCTCTTGGGGCGACGTGGTCATGTCCCAGGTGAATCCACACAATCACTGGGTCCCCTCTGGGGCTGGCGTTGGAGGGCGCAGCTTGAAACGCCTCTTGCAGGGTCTGAACGTCCCCTCCTGTGGGCTGGGAGCAGGCTGCACCTCCGCTCCCACTCAGGGCAATGGGTATGCTGCAGTGATCTGACCACAATTTATTAAGCAGTAATCAATAAAAATAAAGAAAAGATGAGAGAGGTAAAAGGAAAACACCCAACGCCACCCCCTGGCCCGCAGACTCCACACAGCGTCTCTGGGGTGTCGGGGATGTTCACAGCCTGCATCTTGTAGCCTATAGGACTAGCCTGCTTCCTTGCACAGATCTACCTTTCCTTATAGATTGAAGTGTTGTTGTTTTATTGTAATACAGACCTAGATTCAGACTGAAGTGTTATAGCTGCAATGCCAGGTACCTCACAGGCCACATTCTGTGTGAACGCGAAGGCAGGTAGCATACATACGTTTGGGACCTGTGGCCCAGCTAAGTAAGGATGAGTTAAAGGATAAGACACAGATGGTTATAGCCTTTACCCTAGATACGTCAGGAGGTATCAAGATGGGGGGGCTGTCTCAGGTTACGCCCCGAGTAAACGTCAAAGATACACCACAGAGCCCACAAAAAGGGCCAGAAATAACAGAGGTGGGATAAGCGAACCCTTTGGATCCATCTGCAAAGGACGTGGATCTGTCATTAATAGGCACACACCTGCCAGCCTATTGAATAAATGCACCCTGATAATTTGGGGGTGAAGAAGCCAAGCTTGGACGTCGAAGGACCCATATTGGTCAGGGTATAAAAAGGGGCAAATCGTGTTACTTGGGCGTGATCACCAGCTCCTGCTGCTGTTAGCTGGTGTTTGTGAAAATCTTTTGTTCTTCGTTTATACGGAGTCTTCTTTGTGTTCTTAGTCTTAGCCTTGTAGCTCTTCGCCCTCGAGCACTGCCCGGCTCTGCACCCCTCCACTCCAACCGCACATCTCTCTCAGCCAGGGAAGGGGGTGAGTGTATTAATGCAAAGCATCCTGTAGATCTATATCTATATCAGAGGCGTCTCTGGAATCAGACTGTAATCCTACCCATTAGCCATTTGATTATTCATTTTCTTTTAATCCATCATTTCTCTGTCATTTCATGTTATCTCAATAAAATCTCTTAGAATTGTACAGTTTCAGCTGTCAGTGTGAGCGTTCCTGTCGTGCACCCCAAGGGGTCCCTGTAAAACTCTTCTGGAGCCTGATTCTGGGACTAGAACCTCGTTATCTTCTGATCAGAGCAGACTGGCGGCCCAACAACCCCATTCAAATGACTAAACGTCCCAAAATCAGGGAACAGACTGGCGAGCCAGGCAGGAGACTCTGGGAGTGTGTGACAGGAATTCTTTTAGGAATTCTAGGTGTTTCCAGGCACTTGAGAGACTCTCCTGAGGTAAATTGAGCTGGAAAGCAAACAAGAGAGCAAAAAGGCTGTGTGTGTATGAGTGTGGGAGGCTGCCTTAAACACCGGAACCTTGATTTCCTGTGACTGTTTTTTGGCAGTGGTCCCAGAAGTGTTTCCTGTTCTTCACTGCACTGTAGCATCTGTTTATTAGCAGCAATTCATCTTGCAAGAGAAAGTTGTACTGTTTAAAGTGATACGCAAGTGTAAGGGGCTTTGGAGTGTAGAAGGAGTATTGATATTGAGGTCCCAGAAGTATAAGTAATTGCAGCAGCACCAGGGCCCAGTGACCCACACTTTGAGATGGCGGAGGAGTTGATTTTCGTTTTGCTTAAGCTGCCAGAAAGATCGCAGTATTTTCAGTCCCTAGAACTCTCCCGGGCTGTGCCCAGCTTACCCCGGCTGTTTGGTAGGTCCCAACTGGGTAAGGCCTCTCTACCAGCTAAGAGCACATTAGTCATCAAGGGAAGAGAAGGGAACTCGCCTCCCCCACTTCTGTTGGTTTTTATGGGACTTGTCTGAAGTAACTGAAGTAAATTGTTGACACCGGATAGGGGTGTTATTTCTGCTTTTGTTATCATAGAATCATAGAGTTGGAAGGGACCTCAGGAGGTCATCTAGTCCAACCCCCTGCTCAAAGCAGGACTAACCTCTGCTATATCATCCCAACCAGGGCTTTGTCAAGCCTCAGCTTAAAAACCTCTAAGGATGGAGATTCCACCACCTCCCTAGGTAACCCATTCCAGTGCTTCACCACCCTCCTAGTAAAAAACTTTTTCCTAATGTCCAACCTAGACCTCCCTCCCTGCAACTTGAGACCGTTGCTCCTTGTTCTGTCATCTGCCACCACCGAGAACAGCCTAGCCCCATCCTCCCTAGAACCCCCTTTCAGGTAGTTAAAGGCTGCTATCAAATCCCCCCTCACTCTTCTCTTCTGCAGAGTAAATAAGCCCTGTTCCCTCAGCCTCTCCTCATAAGTCCTGTGCTCCAGCCCCCTAATCATTTTTGTTGTCCTCCGCTGAACTCTCTCCAACTTGTCCACATCCTTTTTGTAGTGGGGGGCCCAAAACTAGACACAATATTCTAAATGTAGCCTCATCAATGCCGAATAGAGGGGAATAATCACTTCCCATGATCTGCTGGCAATGCTCCTCCTAATGCAGCCCAATATGCTATTAGCCTTCATGACAACCAGGGCACACTGCTGACTCATATCTAGCTTCTTATCCACTGTTTCCCGCAGGTCCTTTTCTGCAGAACTGCTGCCTAGCTCGTCGGTCCCCAGTCTGTAGCTGTGCATGGGATTCTTCCTTCCTAAATGCAGGACTCTGCACTTGTCCTTGGTGAACCTCATCAGATTTCTTTTGGCTCAATCCTCCAGTTTGTTTAGGTCCTTCTGTATCCTATCCCTACCTTCCAGGGTATCTACCACTCCCCACAGCTTAGTGTCATCTGCAAACTTGCTGAGGGTGCAATCTACCCCATCCTCTAGATCATTGATGAAGATGTTGAACAAAACCGGCCCCAGGACCGTCCTCTGGGGCACTCCACTTCTGACCAGTTGCCAGCTAGACATGGACCCATTGATCACTTCTAGTTGAGCCCTATGCTCTAGCCAGTTCTCTATCCATTTTATAGTCCATTCATCCAACCCATACTTCTTTAACTTGCTGATAAGAATACTGTGAGAGACAGTAACAAAAGCTTTGCTAAAGTCAAGGTATATCACATCCACCGCCTTCTCTACATCCACAGAGCCAGTCACCTCATCATAGAAAGCAATCAGGTTGGTCAGGCATGACTTTCCCTTGGTGAATCCGTGTTGACTGTTCCTGATCACCTTCCTCTCTTCCAAGTGCCTTAAAATGGATTCCTTAAGGACTTGCTCCATGATTTTTCCAGGGATTGAAGTGAGGCTGACCGGTCTGTAGTTCCCTGGATCCTCTTTCCTCCCTTTCTTGAAGATGGGCACTATATTTGCTTTTTTCCAGTCCTCAGGGACCTCCCCCTGTTGCCACGAGCTTTCAAAGATAATAGCCAATGGCTCTGAAATCACCTCAGCCAACTCCCTCAGCACCCTCGGGTGCATTGCATCCAGCCCCATGGATTTGTGTATGTCCAATTCTTCTAAATAGTCTTGGACCTGTTCCTTCAGCACTTCAGGATGTTCACCTCCTTCCCATTCTGTGCCACCCAGTGAAGCAGTCTGGGAGCTGACCTTGTCTTTGAAGACAGAGGCAAAAAAGGCATTGAGTACCTCAGCTTTCTCTACATCCTCTGTCACTAGGTTGCCTCCCTCATTCTCTAAGGGGCCCACACTTTCCCTAATCTTCCTCTTGTTGGTAACATACCTGTAAAAACCCTTCTTGTTCCCCTTTACGTCCATTGCTAGCTGCAACTCCAGTTGTGCTTTGGCCTTCCAATATTTGCAGTGTATTGTTTATGGCCAGACCATACCCACCTTGTCAAGGGGTGGATTGTAGCGAAAATCGTGGAAGATTTTATGACGTGTTTGAAATAGTGATGCGGTGGGTCTGGTTAGGACCAGTTGGATAGTAAGAGGGTTGTGTGATCTGTTTTGTTTTGCTATCCGGTTTCGTTTTATGCCAAGAGCAGCAGGGGTGCTAGCAAGGTCATGTGCTGTAAATTTGCCAATGTTTGCTGTTCCCTATGCTGTTGCTGCCCTGTTGTTGAAAACCAAGACACAGCATTTATCAAATGCTCACTTAAAAAAATATGAAATTCTTTTGTTGTCTGCAGGTCATATTACACTCACCCGGTGTCCAGTCCTTACCCACCCCTCTGGAGGGTAAACCCCATGATTGCTTAATTGTGACCGCACACCTCACCATGCCTTGAATTGATCTTAAAGATACCCCGTACAGAACCCGGATTGGGTATTTTATGTTGATGGCTCTTGTAAAAAAAAACTCTAAAAGTAATCTTGTGTTTGGCTATGCTGTCTGTTCCCAGCACAAGGTCATTGAAAGTAATCCTCTCCCTTCTGTATATTCTGCCCAAGTAGCTGAATTTTTTGCTGTAACTAGAGCTTGTATCCTGGCCAAAGGTAAATCTGTTAACGTTTTCACTGACTCCCGTTATGCCTTCAGTGTCGTCCATAATTATGGTCAACTCTGGAAACAAAGAGGCTTCCTCACTTCGGAAGGCTCACATATTAAAAATGAATCTTATGTTGCTGCTTTATTAGATGCTTTATAGTTACCTTCTACCATTGCTGTTGTTAAATGTCGAGCTCACCAAATTCCTTATAATAAAGTTACTTGTGGAAATGCTTTGGCAAACTCTGCTGCTAAGGCTGCGGCCCTTTCCACACCTCAGGCTACATCCATGTTTTTGTTCACATCAGTCCAGTCTCCTATGGCTACTACTGAGGATGTTGCCCTCCTCCAGGATCAGGCCTCAGAAAGTGAAAATAAGCATTGGAGACTGGCAGGGTGCCTTTTACACTGAGACCATTCGTGGCACTCCCCAGACGGCCGCCTGGTGGCGCCCATGGTCCTTTTTCCTTACTTTGCTCAAGTGCATTACGGGGTAGCCCACTTGCGCAAAGGGGGGATGATAGAAGCAGTAAAATGGAATTGGTATGCCCCTACTTTCCCCACTGTCACTCATGAATATTGTCAAACCTGCCCTATTTGTCAGGCTCACAATGTGGGTAAACTGGTAAAAACAAAAAGGGCAGAACATCCCCCACCATGGGGACCATTTGTAAATATTCAGATTAATTTCATTCAAATGCCAAAATGTGTTTCATATAAATATGTACTGGTAATTGTATGTTTGTTTTCAAAATGGGTAAAAGCTTATCCACGTGCAAAGGCTGACACTATTACAGTCAACAAAAGACTTGTGAAAAAATGTATCCCTCGCTTTGGGATCCCTCTGTCTATCAACAGCGACAGAGGCACTCATTTCACAGGCCAAGTTATAAAAAAAGTTTGCAAGGCCTTGGTATCCAACAAAACTTTCATTGTCCATATCACCCTCAGTCTGCAGGGGCAGTGAAGAGACAAAACGGCGTCCTAAAAAATAAAATAGCCAAAATTTGCAATGAAACCAACCTCAAATGGCCAGATGCCCTGCCCTTAGCCCTTATAAGTATGAGGTCATCATGTAACAGAAAGACTGGACTATCACCACACGAGATCCTAATGGGTTGACCCATGAGGCTCCCTAGTTCTCCACCAGTATCAACTCATCTGATGGATATTAATTTAGCTGATGAAACTGTTTTGGCTTATTGTCAGGCATTAATGAAGTGTGTTAAGGCTTTTCGTTCACAGATACAAAAAGCCTTTCCCCAAGAACCTCAAGAAGCATGTCACAATCTACAGCCAGGTGATTGGATCCATGTAAAAGTCCACCAGAAAAAGACAGCCCTGGAACCACGTTGGAAAAGCCCACTCCAGGTACTCCTCACCACCAACACTGCTGTGAAGTGCCGAGGTCACCAATCCTGGATACACGCCTCACATTATAAAAGAACCTCTGCACCTGTAGAAATAAGGTCAGAGGAGCAGGGTGCAAGTGCTTGTAACCTCACCCATGCTCTAGAAAAGGATTTGCCACTCCAAAGCGAAAAGGATGTGTCATGACATCATCCCTACCACCTCAGGGAAAAGACTTAAAATTCCTCCAAGTCACTGGTTCCCTAAATGGGTATGGCTAGTGATTTTCTGGATGTTCTGTATTGGCATTATCTGGATGGCTCTCTTTTGGTCTAAGCAGAAAAAAAAATGGTTCCTGATTGCCAGCACACCTGTCGAGGAAATCCCCAAGGTCCATGGGGTAAAAGACTGACAACCTAATGACTCTGAGGTACAATTAAAAACTAAGCGACTGAACCATAAAAAAAACACTCCTTGGACTGTACTAACACATTTTTACAAGTAATTGACCAACTACGAAAAAACTTAAATGTGTCTAACTGTTGGATTTGCAGTCATGTTCGCTTGCATTCTGGAAAAGATATACCCATGGCTCTGATTGTGTTAAACACCACACAAATAGTACAAGGGGTTACTATTCCTTTCCCTGGAAAGATTCAAACTTGGGCTAATGTAGGCTGGAATAAAACAAAATACATCCGCCTAGCTTATGAGGCCCAAGGGAAATACTGCTTTAAGTCCAACCGATCCATGTGGGGGAAAAATGCACTCCACAAAAGTATAAAGGTTGGTTATAGTATTTGTAACTATACCTTTACTATCAACTCTACAAGGTATGTAGCCCTAAATGGGAGCTCTTTTAAGCTGGGACTAACAAATTTAATATTTGTAGACATAAGCTTTCGAGAGACTTAGCTCTCTTCTTCAGATGCAGCTTATAGGAATCCAGGTGCATTGAGAACAATGGGGAAGAGTTTTAAGACCTAATGACGACCATTGAGTAGGAGGTGAGAATGGGTGAGCAAAGTAATTTATCTTCGGTAGTGTTGCTTTTAAAGGCTCTTTTCCCTACCCCTGAACATCAGTTATTATGGCAAAGACAACGAGAGTTCTGTGGCACTTTAAAGACTAACAAATTTAATATTTGTAGACATAAGCTTTCGAGAGACTTAGCTCTCTTCTTCAGATGCAGCAATACAGAAAATAGGTAACACAGAGGTATCTTATAGGAATCCAGGTGCATTGAGAACAATGGGGGAGGTGGAGTCCGGTACTTAAGACCTAATGACGACCATTGAGTAGGAGGTGAGAATGGGTGAGCAAAGTAATTTATCTTCGGTAGTGTTGCAAAGCTCTGTAGCTTACTCACAAAAACACATAGGTTTAGTGGGTCATTATTTTATTTGTGAAAAAAAGGCCCATAAAAGATTACCCCTGTGGTGGAAAAGCTCCTGCTACATCGGAGCTATCATCCCTGCCACAAGAGCTCCCGATGTGCAGAAGCTCTCCATGCTATGATTCTATGATTCTATGATTACCCCTAGGCACACACCCACACTACCCCAGGGCAGACTCCGGAACTGAAAAGCAATCACTGAGGCCCAACGATATTGGGGTATCACCTTGCTTCACCTTGGAGTTGCATAAGATGTCAAGGAAATAAGGCACGTTGCTGGGGTACTTGAAAAACTGGCCATTACCACTACCCAGGGCTTTGAACACAGAATCACTGAAATGGGTAGTATACGACAAATGGTTCTGCAGAACTGAATGGCCTAGACTTCACCCTAGCAAGCAAGGGAAGAGTGCGTGCCCTGATCGGACCTGAATGTTGTGTTTACATACCAAATAACATCTTCACACAAGCTGAGCATATTAGAAAAAAAGTAGCAAAGCTCCATGAAACAAATCAATGGAGCCTGTGGTTTTGGCTCGAAGAATGGGGGTCCAAAATCTTCTACATCGTGTTACTTGTATTTGGGGGTAACATTGGCATTTTTGTGTATTCAGGTATTCATAATGCTAATAAAATGTTGCTTCAAATGTACTGCAAAGAAAATGCAAAAAGGTATGCTAAACCCAAAACAAAAAAACAGCAGTATATAATATGTATGCTAAAATAAAGGAACGGGACAAGCAAGTACAAAAAAAAGTTAAAGACTTAATAAATGTGAAAGTTTAAGGCAGTGTGGTGCTTTGAAGCACCAAAGGGGGAAATGTTGAAGTAAACTGCTGAGGCCTTAAACTTTAGTCAGGAAAAGTATGTATTATGGGTAAAGGGAGGAGGTAAAACAGAGAGTGAGACAGTGCAGAAGAAAAGAATGTAAACAGTGCTAAAAATATCAACTGTCTTAGCTGAAAATGCTTGTACAGCAGTTTGCCTACGTCTGTAACCTTGACTAATGATAAGAAAAATGAATGCTGTGATTCTAACACTGTTATAAATATATGTTAAAATCAGCCTGAAGGGGGAAACCCTTTACTGACCAGAAACAACCCTGTCAGTGGCTCTCCCCTTGCATATGCTTGTGCTTTTGTGATGAGGCTCAACTAAAACACAGAGTGAAGCCTTGTTTCTTCCACACTGTTCATCTATGATGGGGTCTGGAACCTTCCCCAATGTTAGAGCTTGCTATGTATCTGTGATGGTATTTATAACAGAGTCTCCATACGCCGAGCAAAGCATTTCCTTTCCTAAGCATTGGTCCTTTTGCTGATCATTGTTTAAAGTGACCAGTTGGTGAAGGAAAATAATTGTTTGCTTTACCACAGTTACTCTATTTTAGTTGTTTTTAGTGTTCTGCTTTCTGTAGAAATCACCCACCCCATCCTCTTTTCTTTGTTTATGGTGCTTATCTCTGCCAAGGTCAGAGAGAGAGATTAACAGGAGAAATGAGGAGTCAGCCTTAAGTAGTTTTTGCTTTCTCTTCAGTCTTGGGAAATAGACCAGACAATTTTGATAGATAAGTTGAAATCTTCTGCCCTTATCTTTTATGTTATGCATATGTTTACAATTAGAAAAGGTAGAAAGTGTAAAGCCAATAGCAATAATAATAATAATTTGAGTGTACCAATAAGCATTAAGAATTTATGCATATGTAATTTCTTTGTTTGTGTTTGTATATGCAAGAGAGCATACCTTCGGGGGTCTCACACTGACCACTTGCTGGGAACTATCCGACCTCTGCAGAAATAAAACTTGGAGACTGCCCAACTACCTGCGTGGATCTCTTTTCTATCTGGTGCAGGGCAAACGAACCTCATTTGGAATCTTTTTCCAACATTGGTTAATTGTAAGTTGGGTTTCATTAAAGGTACAAAGTACATTCATACAAGGGAAAGGAATGAGTCCATAGAAGCATTTTTCACTGGTTTGGTATCCATTTCTAAGCTAAGCTTACGGCCTGCATCGATCATAAGAGTTTGTTCCACTCCTTTCTTAGGTGCATTTTGCTTCAAATGTCCAATCAATTGAGCACGTACATGTTGCCGTGTTTCATGGCCTTGGGTAATTTGTTGTATCTTTTCCAATATTTTAGTCCCAAATTCCTGATTTTGGCTCAGTGGTACCCTTACAGCGATGACAAGGGTGTAGTAAATTAGGAATACCAGTGTCCATTTCATGGTGCTTGGCTGCGGGGTTTCAGCGGCAATGATTCCGAATGTTGCTCACCTAGCTCCTGAGGAGGAAGCTGCTCCTGGGAACTGGACAATCGATACAGCTTTCACTGATTAGCGGGGTAAATTTTGTCTTTATTATGCTTGCCTCCTGTTACCCTAATTTTATACATTGCTGTACTGAGTTTATCGATGACTCAGAAGGGTCCGCTCCATTGGTTACACAGTCCATGCTCTGGTGCTTTGTGCGTTAACAGCATTACTTGGTCGCCAACCTCCCAAGTATTCTCTCTCTTTTTTTGTCGAAAAAGGCCTTTGCCTTTCGTCTGGATTTTCCCAATTTAACAGCTACCTGCGTGTGGACCTGATTCAAACGGTGTTGCAGATTTTGCAGGTCTATATCCATTTTTATTCTCTCCAGTTGAGTGCCACTGGTGTGCAAGATCAAATCTTCTGGTAATCGCATATTTCGGCCTGTCATCACCTCACAGGTTGTTTTATCAGTAGACACAACAGGTGTCGCCTTCAATGCCACTAGAATTAGAGGCATGAGGGTGTCCTAGTTATGCCCGTTGGCATCAACCAGTTTCCTCAACATTATCTTTATAGTCCGATTGGTTCAGTCCACCGTCCCAGATGACTGGGGTCTATATGGGATGTGTACATGGACAAATGGATCAGGAGACTGCTGAATTAGAAGGGGCGATAGATGCAATGCATCGTCATTTAACAGGAAATTTTGATAAAGCAAGAGTAGGTATGGGACCCCAAGATATAATAGCTTCTGGGGGCATAGATAGGAATGAGGGTCGACCTAGACCGAGCAGGCTGCCACCTCGCACAGGAGCACTGAAAATTAATGAGTTAACCGATCTGGTAGGAGCTGTGGGATCCCCGCCAACAGACAGCTTCAATCATTTCATGAGGTAGTTAAGTAAATCCTCTCAGCTAGTGCAAGCTGTGGGAATAACATTAAAGGAAGAGCCGCTACTATTTAAAACTCTGCTAGGCTCTTTGAGTGCACACACTGTTGGATTTGATGACGGAATTGAACAAATGATTAAACGTGTGGTACAAAAACATTTTAAGTTACCATCACAATTTGCAACGCTGAGAGCAATAGGCAGAATACCAGGAGAAGCCCCAGCACTGTTAGCCGAAAGAATTTAGGCATATTTTGAGTTAACTGAGGATACATTAGATCAGCCAAGCTTAAAAGAGATTATCTTACAGGCACTCCCAACAGGAGAAGCTGAATCGATGAAAGCCTGGTGCGAAGATGAGGGGGCACACATACCCATGCCAGAATGGTTAGAAAAAATAGAAACAGCTGTTAGACAATGTGAGGGAACTCCAGTAAGTGAATTACGAATGCAGTTAGGGCAGTGGAGAACGGAAGGACCAGGGTATTTTCCCCGTGGTCGAGGCTGTGGCTGGAGAGGCCAAGGAACAGAGAAAAATAGAGAAATAAGAAGAAAAGGGGAATGGAAATCCGCAGGACAATTAGTGCAGGAAAACAGAGAGTTAAAAGATGAAATTGGCAAACTGCAGACACAGCTACAAGTATGTAAAATCAGTAATGAAAGCAGACGGGGAGATAAGGAAAAGAAGCAAGGAACACCTGTTGCGTTTGTCTCTGGAGTAAATAAGCCAGTGGACATAGAATATAAAGCATAGGCCAGCCCACCCCAAGACTCGAAATGTATTTTTCAGCAACCCATGACTTTAGATGTCTGGGGGCGCCCCCATTTAGACATCCGAGTCGGGGACGGGCTTGTTAACTTTTTATTGGATACGGGGGCAGGGATTACTATAGTAAAAGACATGCACCAAAATTATCCTGTCTTAGAGACAACATGCATACAGGGAATATCGGTAAAATCTCAAAATTATAAAGTTAAAGAACTACTCCTTCAGTTTGGAACACACACTATTCAGGAAAAATGTGCAATTGATGGAAATGAAAATTTAATTGGAGTAACTACAATTGGGCAATTAGGAATAATTATAGATTTTCCAAACATGTGCATTTGGCAAACCCGCACTGTAACCACAGGGAGAGAAAATATTACTCTTGTCCCTATGGGGTTAGCCACGCAAACTGTTAAATCAATAAAGTCCAAAGATCCACCCAAAGCACCCGTGGGTTGGGAGACCTGGTGGCCGAAACTGAAAAATGTATGGGCTAAAGATTCCTTAGATGCTGGAAAAATAGAAATAGAAGTTTAATTGGAGGGAGAAATTCCCCCTTACATTAAGCAATACCCGATACCACAGGAAGCTAAAGACTCACTTAGGCAAGTAATAAAGGAATTGGAAAAACGACAATTAATCTGAAGGTGTGCAGCGCCTAACGCGGCACCAATTTGGCCAGTAAAAAAGCCAGATGGAACCTGGAGACTGACCATTGACTACAGAGGGTTAAATAAAACGGCGAAACGAGGAGCCCCCGTGGTAGCTGCGTATCCAGAGTTACTGGAGGTGGTGTCTCCGGAAATGAAATGGTTTTCTGTATTTGAGATTGCAAACGGCTTTTGGAGCTTGCCATTGAGCTCAGAATCTCAGTATAGAACAGCTTTTGTGTTCCAAGGGACCCAATATTGCTGGCGTGTCTTACCTATGGGATATTGCGATGCACCTACGATATTTCACACTGCAGTGCGAGAAATGCTAGAAAAGGAAGGATTATTGCAAACAGGGAAGATAGTGCAATATGTGGATGATATTTTGATTGTAAGTACAACTGAGGAGGAACATGAGAAGTTGGTTAAGCAAGTGCTGCTCTGCTGCCAAACCTACGGCTTGAAACTTAACCCCTCTAAATGCCAGATCAAACAGAGCGAGGTGCAATACCTGGGAATTAGGCTTAGTGCGGGAGGAAGATCAGTAGATGCCAAAAGGGTTAAATGTATTACTAGCCTACCCATGCCAACGGACACTAAATCTTTGCAATCTTTTTTGGGACTTACTAATTTCTGCAGAGAGTTTATGGTAGGATATGCAGAAAAAGCAGGACCTTTATATGAGCTACTTAAAAGACCTCAATGGACCTGGACCGAGGAAGCAACACATGCCTGGGAAAGTTTAAAAAACGGATTAATGGAGGCTCCAACCTTAGCCACCCCCGATAATGAATTTACCTTTATGCTGTACCCTAGTGTTAAAAATTTCTGTATTGTGAGCATGATCACACAGGATTCCGGAGTGGGGGAGAGACCGGTGGCATATTACAACCGAGCCTTGACAGCTCTGGAAAGTAAACTGGGAGCTTGCGAACAAACGGCTTTTGCAGCATACTGGACCCTGCAAAAAGCACAGGCCATTGTAGGGGTAAGCAAGGTGATTGTTAAAAGCCACCATGTCCTGGGAAAACTATTGAGTCAGGAGAATTTGTCTAAAGGCAATGTAAGGGTTGACAAAGCTATTCAATGGGTTTTTGCTCTCATGACAGAGAATGTTCAATTAGTTGTCCTAAAAGAGCCTGAAATATCTGTTTGGGGGTCTAACCATAACAGGTCAGGAACATATCTGTGAACCCCAAACAAACTCTAAAGCTCACCCCATTTTTAAAGCAACCCCGATAGACCAAGTGCTGGGAGAAACAATTTGGTTTGTAGATAGAAGCTCATATTATGAAGAAGGTACATGAGCCACAGAATTTGCCGGAGTTTGTTTGACAGGGAGCATGCAAGCTGTGGACTCCTTCCAATATAAATTGACAAGGGGAGGTACTCAAGCAGCAAAGGTATCAGCAGTTGTTGAGGTATTAAAAAAAAATGGAAAACAAACAGTCTGAAATAGTGATTGGTACTGATTTGGATTATGTGTATAAAGGCACCACTGTTTATTTGCCATGGTGGGCTACCATGCATTTTGTGGGCACAGATGGATCTGACATCAAACACAAAGCCCTCTGGAAACAAATGGAGGAGTTGTCAACAAAATTTGAAAAAATCAGAATGGTTAAAATGAAATCACATAAGGGAAAAGGACTACTGCAGTGGGAAAATGAACAAACCGATAAATTGGCTAAAAAGGCAGCAATAACTGGCATCCTTTGGGAAATTCTGCCCGTGGTGATAACTACCCGGGCATAGATGAAACAAGAACAAGTTAAAACTGAAAAATTACAAATGTTACAGGAGATACAGGGAAAGGATGAGTTCATCCAGCAGTAGATTGTGGAATGCCCTTCTTCTTGGCAAGGAGTCTCTCTCTCTCAAAGAAAAGGGCTTGATCGTAGCCAAATCTGATAGTGAATGGGTGTTAGTAATACTGCAGCAGGTGGATACATGGCTCTGCTGTGGGGGGGCACCCAAAACTGGAAGAAGCATTAGAAAAGCTTAAAAAGATAGGTTGGTGGCCGGGAATGAGAGAGGATTTAGATATTCATATCCACCAATGCCTCACTTGTGCCAGACAGGAAGAGAAGGGGTGAATTAATGCATCAGAGTTTAAAGGGACCCTTCCAACGATTGCAGGTAGATTTTGTAGGACCATTACCCACTACGTCCAAAAACAATCGATTTCTGTTTGTAATTGTGGATAGCTTTAGTAAATGGGTGGAGGCTTTCCCCACCAAAAAAGAAGACAGTCGCACTGCTGCGAGAACACTTGTGACTGAGATATTCCCTAGATGGGGCCTCCCGCTTAGCATTGATTCAGATAACGGACCCGCCTTTATTGGAAAGATGTACCGAGAAATGGGAACTTGGGCAGGAATTCCATTACCATTACACATCCCCTACCACCCTCAAGCTGGGGGACACGTGGAGAGAATGAATAAATCTCTAAAGGTTGAACTGTCTAAGGTATGTAATGAATTGGGAACAAATTGGGATGCAGTACTCCCATGGGTACTTATGAGAATCCGAAGTCGGCCAAATCGTATGATAAAATTCAGCCCTTTTGAAATTGTGTTTGGGAGACCAATGCCAGGTTGGGAAAATCTAATGTGCCCGCCAGAGTGGGACACATGACACGAATTAGCAAAAACTACCTGGAAGAATAGCCTTAAGTATTGGCTGGGAACTATTCAAGGAGCTGGTGCAGCACAGCAAGCTCTGGAACAACAGAAAATGGATCAAGCCTTTGATGAGGCTAGTGATCATACACAGTGGCGAATAGGGCAAGCAGTAATGGTAAAAACTGAACCACAGCCAAAGAAAAGATTTCCCAAAAAAGAATGGCATGGCCCCTGGCCAATTATAGATAAATTGGGAGCCTCCATATATCTGGTAGAAATAGAAAAACAACCTCAGTGGAAACATGCAATGCAGTTGAAAAAGTATACAAAATAAAAGATATGGGGCTATAATTTTTCTTACAGAAATGCAGCATGGGGAAATAATAAAAAATATACTGATGGAAATATCCTCGCTGGTCACATTCCAATTAAAGGATGGAGGTTCATTGATTTTAGATCTCCGTGTTACATCTGCACCCCTGACCCTTATCTATGTGGCTTGGGCACAGCTACAAAGATTTGAAATCTGCAAGCCCTATGCAGTCAGACAATTGAGTGCAAGGGGACAATTTGACTGGGGATTCTGCAATAAAATTACCATTTGGTGGAATGATAAAAATACATCGGTATGGAAATTGGAGCAAGGAGGGACAAACCAGTCTGGGTTATTGGGCCAAAAATTGGCTGGATTAATTTGAAACCCAGTGTTCCCTCGCTTGCCCGATTCAAATTACCGGACCATTAATTGAGGCCACGATTTTGGAAATATTGGACAGAGATTATAAATAGGAAGAAATGATGGGTGGAAAAAGACCCAGACAGGAGTGAAAGGGGAAGTTGCTGGAAACACTGCCCTTAGGAATCCGGAAAAAAAAAAAAAGGGAGCCGCGAGTGTTGTGTTTTTATAGAGTATGAATCCAAACCTGATCTGGATATGGAAATTGCTGCTTGTGGCAGTCCTGATCCACGGAGTAATCGGGCTATCTAATACCAAAAACTTAAATCAAACTCATATCGTGGTAAGAAGTTTGTGGACCGAAATTTCCAGTGATCCCCTTGAGACTCTGAATGCAAGAAGTCAAAGCCATCCTGATGGGACTGTTGTAAAACTGGTATGCCAAACAGAGGGAAGACAACAAACAGGACATACCGTCAGGGTTTCACCATTTCTTATAAAGATGGCATGGGGATGGACTGTTGCAGGAATAAGCCAGGCTGAACACGTCCGTGTGGAGAAGATGAGGACTGTCGAGGAAAAATCACTCTGCTATACTTTAGAGTTGGATTGAATGCAGCTTTAATTGTGACACACACACATATACAAAGTACTTTAGCTAAAGAGAAGCCCAGGCAGCATGTCTGGATTCTGGACACTGGAACTTCACCTGGCTACCAGATACAAAAGGCTTATATAGGGCTTGCTTAGATTCAGTTACATGTTGATCGCATAGAGGAATTTGATTAACGGTTTATACTTAATCACAATGCACAGTGGGGCACACCAGACGCCCTCCCAGGAACGCCCAATGAGTCACTTGAGTATACAATGTAGTTTTCACAAGTTCTGTCTAACACCCGAAGATGGGTGGTGACACAATACCTGTTCAAAAAAGCTAATTTGTATGGAGTGAGTTTCTATGGGGCCGGTAAGACAAAGGGGGGCAGGTACTGGTACTTATTGAAACAGGTGAAGTCTGTTCACAGACTTCAATAAGGCTTAAGGCTCATAACAGAGAACTTGCATCTGGGGTGTGGTTCAGAGACCTCTTGTGGGATTTTAGCATCTTTATCATAATTTCAGTTATATTCTGTTAATGGTTTAGCCTGGGGCTTCTATTTCAGTTTCAGGCTACATATCAGGCCAGGCCTTCTATGACCAGATTCAGGCCAGGCATTCTATTAATAAATTTTATGATTAATTCTTTGATTCCACAGAACGAATCGACAAAGAATTGAAAAGACATTAACATTAACCAAAGACACAGAGGGGGAGTATGCTTGTTGTTGGAAAGTGGGTGAGGTTATTAATTGTGACCAAGTTATTGCTTTTATTGTTCCTTCTAGTGTCAGTTCCAGTAGCAAGAAGGTGATATCAGTGGAGAATAAGACCAGGATAATCAGGGACCAAGAACAGGTACTGGACCGACCGCAAGTTCTGTCCAATACCCAACAAATAATGGAACACCATATAACAGCATTAGAAGGAGAAAATTTGGCCCTGCAATGTAACATTCACCCATACCCTAAAGAAAAAATAGAAGTTTGGATTGATTGGTTTAAAGGAGGGGAAACAGTAATTAGTTACATCAAAGGAGTGCCCAGATTTACAGCCTTGGCCTACATTAGGAATATTTTTGCATCCTACTATAGAATATATGGTAGAAAATGTCGGTTGGATATACGTAGCCCTGAAGTTAAATGTTTCTGGTATGACCATGCCAAAACAATGCCCTCCACAGTATAAAGATTGGTTTAATTTAGAATTGGAAATGCAATTAGAATTTTGGAAAGGGTCACAAAATCCCTTATGGGAACAGCAAAAGAGAGAAAAGAGGAATTGCAGAAACTATGCTGGGAGGCTCAGATCTTGGCATTTCCATGGAATTCAGCAGATATTGAACATCTTAATTTAAAAATAAATAGTATTGTGAGTGGAATAGGAAAGGCAGTGAAAATAGGGGGAGATATCAGTAGCCTACTGTTGGACCAACATGCAATCACTGTTGATAATATGCATCTCATAGCCCAAGGGTTTGAACATCTTAATGCAACTATACTTACAATAATTAATAGCATAGAACAAAATGATGCATCCCTGGCCATGGCTTGTGTGGCTTATGGAAATCGTGTGCTAGAAATAATTCAGCAAAGTCTATTACAACTAAAATTGCAGGAATGGCCGCGATTATTAAGTCACACAACCATTCTAAAACAAATACAGAAACAAGGAGTGGAGCACATCAATCCAGTATTTTTACAGTTTGCTAAGTTTGATAGAGTGCCAACTCGGGATCATGAGGATAGAAAAGCCTTGAGCATCATGATGGCCATCCCAAGATGGATGCAGGCCCCAGTCAAGGTATATTATGCCAACAGTGTGGGAACATTGATAAACAATACATATATACAATATTACCCTACTGTAAGATTGGTAACTGACACAGGTCTATAAATTAACCAGGCGTGTTGTACCAAACATAATGGCTGGTGGCTCTGTGAATGTTATGCCACAGTTGACACCAATAACACCAAAAAAGGCTGGGCCCGATTGGTACAAAAGGAATTGGTTAATGAAGTAGTGCGAATACATGATGTGGTTTGTGTTTTGGGGTATTCCAATTTCACTATACATGGGTACTCGTGCCCTGGAAAGGAGACAGGATTCTGTGTGCCAATAACCAGCACTATCCAAATTGGAACTCATGCTTTTTGGTCCACCAGCAGTGTGAACACTCTTACTGAAATTGTTCCTCCTCCTGGACAAATCCAAAGCTTATTAATTGAAATGTTCCCTCCAATAGAACATTTGAAATTAGATATACATGATTTGGTGGCAAGAAGTAAGGAGTCTCTAATACCAATAGCCAATCTTATTCAACAACAGATGGATGAGATAGATAGTGTACAAAACACATTACAGACACCTTAGTGGACAATCTCAGAAGACATTACCCTACACCCAATAGTCAGAACACTCAGTGTATTATTAATGATAATACAGGGATTAACAGTGATTGCTCTGATGGGCATGTGTTGCTATATGTGACACCAAACAAGAAGAGCCATCCTCCAAAATCATGTGGAAAGAGGTATGGAACTCACTATCAACACTGCCATAGCAACATTACCATATCAAATGCAATAAGGTTTATAATAATATATTATCACATATATTATATATATTCATATTTATTATAGTATTCAATATATTGACTAGAGGTATATTTTATAACACAAAGTATCAGCGCTATAACAACAGTGTGAACTACTGAACCCCACTAAATAAAAATGGTCTCGGACCTAACATTCCCAGGCCCACCATAAAGGACCAAGAACAGCTGGGAATCAAATCTGTCCATCAGTCATACGAGGGAATGTGCAGACTAAGGGACAGATGGGGCATGAATGTATGGATAGTAACAAAAGAGGTGACCACATAACAGTGTTTAGCCCACTGGGTTACCTTTAAGTCCATGCATTATGCTTTTCCAGGATGATGGGTAAACATCCTCCACATAAAAAGACAAAAAGCGGGGGAATGTAGTAAGAAGTAAGAGATTAAGGCCTGTAAAACAGGCTAAGGCCTAAGTGAAAAAAGCCAAGTGAACAGGAGTATAAGTGGAAAAAACCAAGCTAACTGAAACTGGCACAGAAAAGTGCTGATACTGCAAAATGTATATATTGCCAAAATGTTATTAAAATGCAAATTACGTAGTAGGTGCAGGAAGCACCAAGATACCAAAGAGAACTAACTCCCTAAAATGAAACTTTGATGAATAGAAATGACTAAAAGGAGATAAATGGAGTTGTTTTGCCCAAATCAGCCAATTAACGGGAAAAGGTGGTATTAGGCTATGTCAAGAGGGTGGCAACTACCTACGTCAAAGGGAGCAGAACGAAATTGTATGAAACAATGTATAAAAGAGGGTGTCAGAGGGAATAATGTCATCTGATCTAGGGGATAACGGAAAGTCCTGCTTTTGGGCCGTGGCCATTGTAATGCCACCTAAACGAAAGTGACCAGAGATACTCTGTAGGTCATTTCTCACTGAGCCACACGCAATAAACCTGGCCTGGGTGCCTTAGTTGCTCAGCTAATCAGTGGTCATGTCGATTCATTTGATCGTGAGAGCCATCTCGGGTACCTGCGCAGAGCTGGGACAGCATCTCCATGGGGACACACACATGCAGCCTACACTGATAAACATCGGTGGCCAACACACCGTACCACATGTGGGATTCCCCAGGCAGTCCTTAAAGAACTGTCCAGTAAAGTGTGGTCCCTGATCTGATTCCACCTTTGCAGGGATCCGCCATCGAGAGAAGACGTTCTACCAGGACCCTGGTTGTGGCTTTTGCAGTATCGGCTTTTAGAGGAAATGCCTCTACCCATTTTGAAAAAGGATCGACAAATACCAACAGATATTGATTGCCTCTCTGTGTCCTTGGCAAAGAACGTATGAAGTCAATCTGCAAAGCCATCCATGGGCCTTCATATTCCTGGGATTTTAATGGTGCATCTCTTTTGGATGGAGTAGGATTGGCTTGAGCACATACAAATAGTTGTCTCAGTATTGTTGCACATCCATCCTCAGAATCGGCCACCATCCCACAGATGTAAGATGTTGGACAGTTTTGTCCGTTCCCTGACGTCCTCCTGTTGGAGTGTCATGAACCATATACATCATTTCCCTCTATAAGTGCGTTGGAACTACCCACACAGGGAAATGGTCTCCTGTATACATCAGAACTCCATCCACTACCTGCAAATTCTGTCCGTATCTTCTTTATAAGGAATCTGTGAGTGACCACTCTCCTTCTGCTCTGGAAAGCTCTTGGGTTACTCACACTATGTCCTTATCTGATTTCTGCATCTCTCTTAAGTCAGGTATCTTAGTCTTTGCACCCTTAGTTGTGGTAATTGGGCACACTGGACCAGAGATAGTACTGGGATACTCCTGGTCTTTTTCACTCCAGGATTTCCCTGATCTGGCTCCTTCTTGGGCCAATTTGTTGGCCTTCCCATTTTCCATAGCAAAGGGTTCTAATTTACAGTGGGCCCGTATCTTTTTCTCTCTAATTGGCCTTCCTGGAGTGGTGAGTTTTGCTGCTAACCATTGGATGTATTTTAAGAGCATTGCATACTTAGTAGGTGACTCATCCGAAGATGGGAACCCATTAGTTTCCCAACACGGTAGAAGCTCTGTAAGAGAACTGCATACCCATGCTGCATCTGAAAACAGACAGATATTTTGATTTGCAGTGGTGATGGAAAACTGCACGCCATACTGCAATACACAAGCTACTGCTGCTAATTTAGGAAATTGGGCTGAATGTGGGGTGCATGAATATGCTTTCTCCCAAGGTTCTCCTTCTTCTTCCAGTGGAACCACATAGATTCTGAACCCAGTATGAGGTTTCCCTTCATGACAGTAATTAGAGCCGTCTACAAAAAATGGCACCCCTTGAAGGAACCTGCATATTGTATCAAGGGTAGAAAAAGCTTTCTCACCTCCCCCTTTCATTCAGTTGAGCAGTACATGGACACTGATAGTGTCTTTGTACGCCCTGAAGACAGAGGAGAGGATTTAGGGTCTTTGACGTGGATAATGCTAATCGCTGCCCCAGTATCTATAATAAAATTCATGTGGTGGTCTCCTACCACTGCAGATACTGTGGGTCGCCCGCTTGCATCCCTGCCTAAAGGGGCTAGGACTTCACTCGGGGCCTGATGGCATCATATTGAGTATTCTGCAGACAAGTAGTCCACGGGCTCTCCGTCCATCTCTTCGGGGGCAGCCGACCCTGTAGGAGGGGAAGCTGTTCATGGGAGAGAAGAAACTGAGTCAACGGAGTCATGGGATGGTCCAAGTTACCGGGCCTTGGCCTTCCAACATCAGCTCAGTTAGGCGTTCCGAAGTTCCCAGATATCCTGGCGTTGAGCTTCCAGATTCTGCTGCGCTACTTTAAGCATCGTCCCGACCAAGTCCTCATTTCAGCGGGGAGGTGGTGAACTGGATCCCTGCATCCAGTAAGGCCAATGCGTCCTTCAAGGAAGTGTCATCATTGACAAGCATGTTAACCTTTTCCTGCAAATGGGGAAGAGAATTATTAATCAACAAACTAACCTATTGTGGCCCGTCTACGTCCTCTCTCATGTGACTGGGCCAAACTGCACATAACTGCAAATGAAATTGATGTGGAGACTCATTAATCTTTGCTTTAAATTTGACAGGACGGCCACTCCAGCTTCCCCTGAGTGCTGATTTTGTTCCAACAGAGCTACTGTTCTTTAAAAGATTTCTCACCCACCCTATACTCAGGGGGTAAGATACTCCATAACGCTCGATCTACCGTGAGCTGTAGGATTTTAACCCAATCTTCCCTGGTAAGCCAAACACTTTTGCCATTTCTTGTACATGTTGTGCATGTATTGCAACAGAAGAATCCTCCATCATTCCTACTTGCTTAGCCACCAGATAAAGGGTCTTAATATCTGTAACCAGTGCCACAGGACTGAATCTGAATCTGAATTGATGATTTCTGGGGTTTGACTCCCCCAAATCAGGAGATGGGATTCTTCTCCTATCCTGATTAGTATTTCTTTCATCAGAACTTTCCTCTGAATGCAATTCTAGGTTTGGACGGTCAGGGTAGCTTTCCATAAAAGTCTACATCCCCGCTTAAGGCATCTCCAGACTGGTACAGGAGACAATTAAAGTCTCTAAATGCATGTTAGGAGCTGCAGAGGTGTCATACCTGGGACACAGAGTGGGCAATGGGATGATACGCCCTGACCCTTTGAAGGTGGAAGCCATAAGGGGCTGGCCTGAGCCTAAGACAAAGAAGCAGGTCCAATCCTTCATTGGGCTGGCCAACTACTATCGCAGGTTTATAAAGGGGTTCAGTGACATCGTGGCTCCCATAACAGACCTTACCAAAAAGGGAAAACCAGACATGGTGAAGTGGACTGAGGCCTGTGAGCAGGGCTTCCAAAAGATAAAAGAAGCCTTGTCTAGAGAGCCTGTTTTAGCCAGCCCTGACTTTGAAAAAACGTTCTTCCTATGCACAGATGCTTCTAATATTGGGTTAGGAGCTGTGCTCATGCAGGACGGGGATGTGGGTAAGAGGCACCCCATTGCATACCTGATCAAAAAACTGACACCTGCTGAACAGCATTACGCTACTATAGAAAAGGAATGCTATGCAATTGTCTGGGCCATAAAACAACTTCAACCCTATCTGTGTAACAGGAGATTTACGGTGCTCAGTGACTACGCTCCATTGGTATGGTTACACAAAGCCAAAGGAACCATCTCCAGGCTGCTCCGCTGGAGTCTGGCCTTATAAGAGTGTGATATGAACATAGTTCACATCAAGGGTAAAGAGAATCTGGTTGCTGATGCACTGTCAAGACTGGGGGGCCCTTAAGGTGTATCCAGGAGCTCCGATTACTCCCTTCTACACCAGTCTTGCATTGGGGGTGTCATGTGGGCTGGCTTGAGAGGGGGGGCAGTTAGTATATTGTGTGACATCTGGGTGGCGGAAACATAATAATCCATGTGGGATATGCCATGTCAGGTACTGTTAGGAAGGTTATGATATGCTAAGTAAGATGATAATACTTATGTTCATGTGTAATATGTGAAATGGAAGTTATAGATGTATTGGAGATATCTGTGTTTCAAGTTGTGCTGCCTGGGCTACACCCCAGATAGGAAGGCTGCAGAACAATGGCCAGCTTAATGGCCTATTAAAGCATTCCCAGATGCACGGGGCCCAGGGAGAGAAGCCAGCATCACCAGTGAGTCACCAGAACCTGCTTACCTGACTGGACCCCAGGCACACCTGAAGAGCCACCAGGATCGGCCCATGTGACTCTGGACCCCAGTTTGATTCTTGTGACTGTCCGCAGGCCGCATGGCCGGAGGAGGGGGTTTATAAGATCAAACCACAGTATCCATCTTGGTCTATGATCCTGTCCAGCTGCAGACATACACCTATCTCTGGATCTATTCATCTTGCAACTGGACCGAAGGACTTAGACCCATCCAGGTACTGGATGTGAACCAGAGAGAACTACACAAGCCTGCAAATCCACATTTCTTCCAGAAACCTGATGTATATGGACTTTTAATCATTTGTATATCTGTGATTTACTTTAACCCTTTAACATTTCTCTCATGGTTTATTTCTTTCCTTTTACAATAAACTTTTAGTTTAGACACTAAAGGATTGGCTGCCAGCGTGGGATTTTAGGTAAGATCCAAACTTATATTGATCTGGTGCTGTGGCTGACCCTTTGGGGTCAGAGGGAACCTTTTTAGTAAAGAGCAGAGAGTTCTAGTAACTGGTCTCTTTGCTGGACCTAGTGCTGATTTGAGAGCCTGGAGCTGAAATGCAGTAAAGGGGGCTGTGGGCATTTGTGGACTGGCTTCTTGATATCCAGTGTGGGGTAATCAGAAGCAGTTTGTGGCTGGTTGGGAAGCCGGGCTTCAGTGTCACCCACCAGCGTGGGGAGAATCTGCTCTCCTTTTGCAGCCTGCCCTGAAGACAGTTTTCTGGCCAGCCAGCAGGAGAAGAGACATGCTCTAGAAGTGCGAGTTTCAGCTCTGCGCCTCGTCTGAGAAAATGGAGACGTGTTGGCTACCCACCTTCAGAAATGCCTGTCACAGACACTGCACGAGGAAGGATCGTCTATACGGGAACTGGAGAGAGTAGACACTGAAGACGTAGACTGGTGAGTAGTGACCACGAGGGGAAAGAGCCAGGAGACATTCAGCTCAGCTAGACGTACCAAATTATCATCATACTCCGTGAGCCAGCTACCAAGGAACCTGCCTGTGGAGGAGTGGACAGACAGCTACAGGGGATACACCTGCTGGGCACCTTTAGGTAGCAAGCAAGGAGCTACGTCCTTTAACCCTCTGAAAAAGACCAGCAGGGTCATCAGTGGCTCCAAATTAGTAAGTGCAGAAAGAATAGCCAATATGGCAGGCAACCAGCTTGGCTTCACAAAGAAGTCTTTGGTGAACTTAAAGACAAAGAGGAAGCTTACAAGAAGTGGAATCTTGGTCAGATGACGAGGGAGGAGAATAAAAATACCATTCGACCATGCAGAAGTGAAATCAGGAAGGCCAAGGCACAATTGGAGTTGCAGCTAGCAAGGGACATGAAGGGTTTCTGCAGGTATGTTAGGAACAAGAAGAAAGTCATGGAAAGTGTGGGCCCCTTACAGAATGGGGGAGACAACCTAGAGACAGATGAGGTGGAAAAAGCTGAAGTATTCAATGCTTTTTTGCCTCTGTCTTCACACACCAGGTCAGCTCCCACTGTCGATGTCGATGTAATTTAGGCCGACTTAATTTTGTAGTGTAGACTGGCCCTTATGCAATCACAGAGGATTACAGTGCGAACAATTTATACAGGCTGGTCCTATGGGGTTCCAGTGCTGGAGGTAAGATTAATCTATGCAGCATCCTCCCAGCATCTCATGAAGTCTAAACACTGAACACATTCTTATACATCTAACACTTACGTTAACAACACTGAGACACGGTGAACCTGACGGTTCCAGCTCTGCATTTCTCAGTGTCCAGTGAGGCCTGTGGCCTTGGCACGGGCTGGCACCTGCTCTGCCAGCATCACAACCCTTAGCAGAATATTTGCTTTTCCTAAACCCTGGGTGCCTTGCAGAATTGTTTAACTGCACAACTACACATAAAGGCAGAAGCCAGCAGCAGCCTCACCCCACACAGCAGCCGTCGGCCAAGCCTGACGCAATCCCCTGCCCCCTGCTACGTCTGGGAGGTGGGACAGCAGGACCCTGTGGTCAGTCGTACCTGGTGCTGTGCAGCAGCCTGAGTGAGGCTGGCCGGCCCTTGAGCCTGCCCCAGAGATCGGCCCTCACAGCCCCCAGTGCCATGCGGCAGGGCCTGGCCTGTCTGGATAATTCAATCAGCCCCTGACCTCTGGGGGCTGGGCTGTTTCCATCACTAGCCGGGACCCTCCGGTTGCCTCAGCAGCTCACAGAGTGGCTGTGCCGGGAATGGATCCCTGGGGTTATGGGTGAGGAGGGTGGGTGACACTTGCTCTGTAACACAATGTGGGGACGGGGAATTGCCAACGCAGTGCAAGGAGATCTGAGCGCCGCACAGCCGGCAAAGGAACCACAGCTCCACGCGGAGCAGAGCCAGAGCCAGCGCGAGTGTGTGGGGAGGAAAAGGTTTTCAGCAGCACCCCTGGGGCAGCAGGATGTTACAGCAGCTGACCCCTGGGACGGGAACTTTCCCACGTCCCCTTTGTTAGCTGTAGGCACCACACTGCGGTCATGAGCCAGCCTGCGGGTGGAATGTCTCAGCCAGTCAGAGCCCAGATATACTCACATCTCACAGTGCTGTTGAAATGCTTCTATTCCAGCAGTTACTGGATACAGTGTTCAACCGCAGCTGTGAACGAGAATCGTTTCCAATCCAGCAGGGCTGGATAATTGGCACCCAAAAGTACTAAAAGACATGGCCGAGGAGCTGTCTGAAGCACTAACGCTGATTTTTAAGAATTGTTGAAACACTGGGGAACCTCCTGGAGGAAAGCGAAGGTTGTGCCAATATTTAAGGAGGGAGATGGGTGCCCTGGGTAACTAGACACCAGTGAGCCTGACACTGGTCATGGGAACATCATGGAAAGGCTGGTCTGGGTTGCCATTGTTAACCAAGGAAGGCCTGGCAGCACAATTCCTGGCGCTCAGCCCGGGGTGTTGCTAAGATGACAGGTGTGGTTGATAACGGTAACTGCACTGACATGCTGTACTCAGACTGTGTACGGCGATCGGCTCAGTCCTGCTGGACATTCTCATTGAAAACCTCCCACAACATCAAACCGTCCATGCAGCCCACACTGAACACAGCAAGAACTGGTTCACTGGTAGATCTCACAAGGGAACGGTCAAGGGGAATCTTCACAGCACGGTCTGTAACAGCAGCCCTGGCTCACGGCCGTTGGCACCCAGGGGCTGCCTGGTGCCATTACTGCACGGTTTGGGTCACCTCTTCTCCCCCCTCCCCACTTGCCGTCATCAGCAAAGTCAAGTTGTTACCCAAATAACAAATATCACAGGATCTTTTTAGGGGATAAGGCAACAAGCCACGTTTATTGTGAACACAGAAACTTGGGAAATAGTATCAAAGAAAAGTATCAACACTGTAACAACATCAATATTGTGCTTTAATGAGTGAAATAGCATTAATAATAATGTAAACACTAGGAAAACAGTATTAACATTATATCAATACTACAATTACAGAGACATGTTTCAACTGATGCTTTCATTCACACTCACACACACTGACAGGGACAGACAAACATACACAGGGGTCGGTCCCACAGATGTCATAGTTACCAGCCTCTTGGTACTCGTGGTAATCACTGGCCAGGTGACTAGAGCACGAGGTTGAGGAGCAAGGTCCTGCCGATGCACACCGGTTCTCCTGGCTGATGTGATGTCGTAGACCCGAACCTCCAGCCTTCATCTTCTTGTCTCATTTTATAGGGAGAGGACCCCATGTAAGTCTATGGGTTTTGCACTGTCCTGCTGCATCTGCATTTGGTGTGATCCTTAATCACCCACATTCTTGCAAGCCTGATCAGATTTTGTCCTTTGAAATGGGCTGGCTCCAAAGTCATCAGGGTGGGCTCCTCTTCGGCCATTTGATCATCTTCGCTCCTTTCTTCTTTCCTCAAGCATTTTAGGTGAGGCTGGTGTTTTCTTCATGTCTGTTTGGATATCCCTCACTCAGACCAATTGTTCAATCAGTCTCCCTGTCTACACCCAACTCAATTGCTCAGCCATTCACACTTCAATCACTCAGGGCCAACTCCTAGCTGGAGAACCTACATTGAAACGTTTTATTAGCGGAAATGTTTAAGCAAAAAACAATAAAGCAACGGTCAAGGTTTAAAAAGGCACAGTAATACAGCATCCAGGGATGATATGCAGTGGGGGGGATGGGGGGTGATCGGGGATCAGGGGGTGGCAACAGCAGGATGAGCTGTGGCCCTGTAGGAGGGGCTGGAGGTGTGGGGCTTGAGGGTTACAGGGGGGTATGCTGGGAGAGGGGGACGCTATCCAGCGTGGAGGGAGGGTCCCTGGGAGGCATTTGCCAGGGAAGGCAAGTGAGTCCATGTGTGGGGATGGAGGTCTGGGGAGTACAGTGGCGTGCAGGGGGATATGTGGGGAGGGGGGGACGCTAACCATTGTGGGGAGGATCCCTTGGAGGTCGAGGAGGGAGGGTCCCTGGTAGGCATTTGCCGGGGAAGGCAAGTGAATCCATGCATTATTCTTAAAGCAAACCTTATTTCATTTTTGACAGTGTCTTTCACAATTAGATAGATACATTACATTACACTGTGTGGCTTTTTGTACTTAGAATAGGATTTTTACAAATATATTGGAAGCAGGTAAAATTAACAGATAAACTGGCCAGTGGACGTAATACAGACATCTAAAAAAAATCTTAAAATTATACAAAGAGCAGACAGACTTGAATTAACATTTTAAAAGGGTAGAACAGAAAGAGTCAGTTTGTGGTTTTAGCTTTTGATTCAGACTGAAGTGCCTTTTGGTAGGAAGGGGGGGAGGTGTTTGTGGCTCTGTTCTTACATATATTTCAAAAACAAGATTTTGGCCAACAAAGTGAACGAGGGGAGAGAGACCCCAATTTACAGCACACGGCGTCAGACCGATTCCTGCCGCAGGAGCACTCGGGGCCGGGGGCTCAGGGCAGGGCTGGGGGTGCAGGTTGCTCACAGCTGGCTGGCTGCTCAGGCAGAGGGATGGGTGGTGCTGGGGGTGTCACTGGCAGGGAGTTAACCCGTTGCTGTGACCCCCCCCTCACGCCCTGTCTGCAGGAACCCTGCCCCATGTGCCCTCTGGGCCGTCCGTCTGCCCCAGCGCCCCCTCCCCAGAGCCAGGCTGGGACTCTGCAGCAGTGACGCTCGCCCCGCCACCCCCCAGGGAGCTCAGGGGCAGCAGGAAGCTGTGCGGAAGCAGGGGGCAGATTGCATCTCTGTGCTGTGTCAGCACTGGACTGAACTGTGACATCTGGTCCCATTTCCACATTCACCCTCCGCCTTCTTCCTCCCCCGACCCCTCCCACTGCAGGGCTATAAACCCCCTCCGGGGACCAGCTCCCAGCACAGGCTGAACTGCAATCCCCAGCGCTCTGGATCAGCCGCCCAGACACAGACAGACACAGACAGACAGACACAGACGGACACGTGAGTTCCTGCCCCCTCCCCACATTCCTCCCTCCACGCTGGGTGCTGGGCACTTGGGGGCAGCCCAGCCCTGGGACGGGACCCATGGCCGGCCTTGCCCTGTGTGAGTCCCTGGGGCCGTCTCTGTCCCAGTCCTTCCTCGGGCAGCTCCCCTGCCCCACAGGGGCTCTGAGCTGGGGGACAGGATCCCTCTCGGGGCCTTTCCAGCTGAGCCAGGCCCCTTAGCAACCAGCCCAGCTCCGAAGCGCCTTCTCTGGGAAATGCCCCCTGGGATGATGGGGGGGTCGCTCTGGGGGTCGTTCTGGCTCTCCTGGCCCCATCTCCCTTGTGTGTTTCTCCCCAGGAGAAGCGAGATGGGGCCAGTCGCCTACGTCAGCCTCTGCCTCCTCGGCTGCCTGATCTTTGACCCCTCGCTGGCAGGTGAGTCCCTGCCCGGCCCCTCGGAGCTGGAGCCCCGGGCGCTGTTGGCCGTGGTGGGAATTGGGAAGTGAATTCATTTTCCTCGGCGCTCCCAGAGTCACGGCCCGTCTCCTGCTGCTGGGGTCACTGCCCTGGGGGGAGCCCCGACACGCTGTGCCCCTGCCCTGAGCATCACAGAGCCGTAGGGCTGGAAGGGACCTCGTTAGCTCATCTAGTCCAGGCCCCTGCAGACGAGGCAGGTCTTAGTGATAACTAGCCCAGCCCTGGCAGGGGTTTGTCTAAGCTGCTCTTAAACCCCCCGGGACAGATTCCACAACCTCCCCAGCAATTTGTTCCAGCGCTTCACTGCCTGACAGGTGGGAAGTTTCTCCTAATGCCCAGCCCACACCGCCCTTCCTGCAATTTAGAATCATAGAATCATAGAATATTAGAGTTGGAAGGGACCTCAGGAGGTATGTAGTCCAACCCCCTGCTCAAAGCAGGACTAACCTCAGCTAAACCATCCCAGCCAGGGCTTTGTCAAGCCACAGCTTAAAAACCTCTAAAGATGGAGATTCCACCACCTCCCTAGGTAACCCATTCCAGTGCTTCACCACCCTCCTAGTGAAAAACTTTTTCCTAATGTCCAACCTAGACCTCCCCAACTGCAACTTGAGACCGTTTCTCCTTGTTCTGTCATCTGCCACCATTGAAAACAGTCTATAGCTGTGCATGGGATTCTTTCTTCCTAAGTGGAGGACTCTGCACTTTTCTTTGTTGAACCTCAGCAGATTTCTTTTGGCCCAATCCTCCAGTTTGTTTAGGTCCTTCTGTATCCTATCCCTACCTTCCAGGGTATCTACCACTCCCCCCAGCTTAGTGTCATCTGCAAAATTGCTGAGGGTGCAATCTACCCCATCCTCCAGATCATTAATGAAGATGTTGAACAAAACCGGCCCCAGGACCGACCTCTGGGGCACTCCGCTTGTGACCGGCTGCCAGCTAGACATGGAGCCATTGAACACTACTCGTTGAGCCCTATGCTCTAGCCAGTTCTCTATCCATTTTATAGTCCATTCATCCAACCCATACTTCTTTAACTTGCTGATAAGAATACTGTGAGAGACAGTATCAAAAGCTTTGCTAAACTCAAGGTATATCACGTCCACCGCTTTCCCCACATCCACAGAGTCAGTCACCTCTTCAGAGAAAGCAATCAGGTTGGTCAGGCATGACTTTCCCTTGGTGAATCCGTGTTGACTATTCCTGATCACCTTCCTCTCTTCCAAGTGCCTTAAAATGGATTCCTTGAGGACCTGCTCCATGATTTTTCCAGGCATTGAGGTGAGGCTGACCGGTCTGTAGTTCTCTGCATCCTCTTTCCTCCCGTTCTTGAAGATGGGCACTAGATTTGCTTTTTTTCCAGTCATCAGGGACCTCCCCCAATTGCCAAGAGCTTTCAAAGACAATAGCCAATGGCTCTGAAATCACCTCAGCCAACTCCCTCAGCACCCTCGGGTGCATTGCACCCGGCCCCATGGACTTGTGTATGTCTAATCCTTCTAAATAGTCTTGGACCTGTTCCTTCAGCTCTGCGGGATGTTCACTCCTTCCCATTCTGTGCCAGTCTATGCCGCCCAGTGCCCATTTCCCCTTGTCCTATAGAGGTTAAGCAGACAATTCTTATCCCTCCTCCTTGTAACCACTTCTTATGTCCTTGAAAACTGTTCTCATGGCCCCACCTCCGCCCCGTTTGCTCTTCTCCAGACCAAACAAACCCAATTTTTTCCATCTTCCCTCACGAGTCGTGTTTTCTAGACCTTTTATCATTTTTGTTGCTCTTCTCTGGACTATTTCCAGTTTCTCCACATCGGTCCTGAAATGTGGCTCCACGACTGGATGCAAAACTCTGAGGCCTAATCAGTACAGAGGAGACTGGAAGAATTATTTCTCGTGTCTTGCTTACAACTCTCCTGCTAATACATCCCAGAATGATATCTGCTTTTTTTGCAGTACTTTTACACTCTTGACTCATATTTAACTTGTGTTCCACTAACCCCAGATCTCTTTGCACACTACTCCTTCTTTGGCAGTCATGTCCCATGTTGTGTGTGTGCAGCTGGTTGTTCCTTCCTAAGTGGAGGACTTTGCATTTGCCCGTTTTGAATTTCATCCTATTTACTTCAGCCCATTTCTCCAGTTTGTCCAGATCATTTTGAATTTTAATCCTGTCCTCCCGGCTTGGTATCATCTGCAAACGTTTTAAGTGTACTCTTTATGTCACACTCTAAATCACTGATGAAGATATCTTCATCCTTAGAGGTTTTTACGGACCGGCTTGACACAGCGCTAGCTAGGACGGTTTAGTCTGGGTTGGTCCTACTTTGAGCAGGGGTTGGACTAGATACCTCCTGATACCTAGATACCCTTCCATCCCTCATCTTCTAGGATTCTATATTGAACAGAACCAGAACCAGAACCGATCCCTATGGGACCCCACTTGATATGCCCTTCCAGCTTGACTGTGAACCACAGATAACTACTCTTTGGGAATGTTTTCCAACCAGTTATACACACACCTTATAGTAGCTCCATCTAGGTTGTATTTCCCTACTTTCTTTATGAGGAGGTCATGTGAGATGGTATCAAAAGCTTTACTAAAGTCACGATACACCAAAACTGCCACTTCCCCCATCCACAAGACTTGTTACCCTGGCAAAGACAGCTAGCGGGTTGGTCTGACATGATTTGTCCTTGACAATCCATGCTGACTGTTACTTATCACCTGATTACCTTCAAGGTGTTTGCACGTTGGTTGCTTAATTATTTGCTCCATTCTTTCTGGCTACTGCAGTGAAGCTGACTGGGCTGTAATTTCCCGGGTGGTCCTTACTCCCTTTCCAGACCCTGGCACTATATTTACCCTTGGCCAGTCCTCTGGAATCTCTCCCGTCTGCCCTGAGTTTTGGAGCTAATGGCTCATGGCTCAGCTCTGTCTGCTCCGTCAGCTCCTTGAGTATTCTCGGCAGTGCTTCATTGGCCATTGTGACATGCAGACATCTGCCTTGTCTGAGTCGTTTTGTTCTCTCCCCCTTTTAGCCTCAGCTCCTGCCTCATTCTCGTTGGCTCTCAGCGTGTTAGACACCCAATTGCTACTAACCTGTTTGGTGGAAACGGAAACAAAAAAGCCTGTTAGCACTTCTGGCATTTCCACCTTTTCTGTTACTGTCTTTCCCACTCACTGAGAACAGAAATCCTGCACCGTGTTCCCCTCCCCTCCCCCCAGCCCACAGATCACTGCTACTGCCCCTCTTTCTGCCCCAGTTGCTGCCCCATCTCCCTGGGACTGGGCACCTCTCTCTCCTTTCCTCCTCTCTGAACCCTCAGCTCCTTCCACCCAGGACTGAATTTCCCTCTCTGCTCCCAGTCTGCGGCGACCCCATTGCTCCCCCATCTTCACCCTATGGCCCTGGGTGCTCCCTTTCCTCCCCCCGCCAGTATCCCTGGTCCCACTGTCCCGCATGGCCCCAGGCGAGAGGGGGAGAGGCTCAGCCTAGCAGGAATTCCCTCTGCTCCAGGACTGCAGCTGAATGCAGGATGGACGGGGTGTCTGACAGCTCCATGTTTCCCCCCTTCCTGCGAGACCATGGGGCTCCTGGGGCAGGTACAGGGAGGGCTGTCACACACCCCACAGAGCACTGCCCCTCTCGCAGGCACTGAGGTTTCAGCTCTCAGTCAGTCAAGCCAGGCTGGAGAGCACCGCATCCCAGCTGGTGCAGTCTGAGCAGGAGACCCCCCGGCCCAGCTCTGCCAGCGTCTAGCAGACAAACGCCTCCGTTGTTCAGTCTGTTCACAGGAGAGTGAATCGTTCATCAGCCAGGCTCAGCACAGCTCTGCTGCCGTTTGTTCACACAGTGGGACAACATTTCATTGCCCTGCAATTACCACTCAGGTGATGTGTGCCCAGCACCAGCCAGACGGATGGTTTCCCATCATGCTCAGCACCTAGGTGTGCTCCTGCAGATACGGAGCCTGTGCAAATCATGTGCCCTGAGCAGGGGGAGCCAATCAAACCTTGCCTACATCAGTGCAGGGCACGATCTCCTCTGGACCTGATATGCTTGCCACGAGCTGGGTCTCACTCCCCCATTGGCGCCTGACTCCTGGGACAGGAACTTTCCCATGTCCCAGTGGTTAGCCGTAGGGACAGCACCGATGCCATGAGCCGCCTGCTGGGTTGAATTGTCTCAGCCAGTCAGAGCCCAGCCGTCCTGCACAGCCACTGAGTGAGGCCACGGACCACCAGCCCTCCGCGCGCTGGCTGGGTCTGTGGCCGGTGCCACCCAGGAGGTCAGACTAGATGACACGCGGGTCCCGCCTGGCTTGGAATCCCTGAATCTCTGACATGACAAACGGCGACACTCCAAGGTGTTTGGCTCCGTCTCACTGGAAATTCTCAGCGGCTCTGCCTGTGGCAGGCTGGAATTGCAAGCCTGAGAAGCTGTTTCCTACCTCGTTAGTTACGCCGTGATTGAGCCGTGGCCAGCACAGCACCTCTCGTGCTCCTTGTTTGCACTTCTCAATTCCTAAAGGAGCCTCGTGGATCGTCCCTAGCATTTCTGTCCAGAGGCTCATTGGAATTACAACCTTGTTACCCTTGGAAGTCACCCCATCTCTGCCAGTAAGTGCATGTCTGCAGTTCCAACTGTCTCCTGTGCTTGGACAGAAACTGCATCTTGCTGCGCTCCAGCTTTAATGTCACTTCGTTACGGATTCCCAACAATTCATCTTTCGCTGTTTGCCGCTTCTGCCTCCAGCGGTGATGCTCTGCGCTAAGGTACCGCCAGTTAACCCGGTGCGTGGTGATGTCCCCGGGTAGCAGAGCCCCACGGCTGCTGCACCTGTGACGTCCTTAATCCCATTGTCTTTGAGCAGAGACCACAGCCCCAGGAAGTAAAGAACACCTGGCCCCACCCTCAGCCTTTCACTCAGGTTCGGGGTCACGTGGCCCGCTCAGCGCGTGAGGGTCAATCAGGGCAGGCTCTGAGATCGGCTCTGCTGCCCTTGACTGGTGCAGGGAGGAGAACAACATTTCACTGCCCCCATGTCCCGGATTAAAGGGAATTTTAACCCAAAGCAGCCAAGACGGATCCCTTTGGCAAAGCAGGTGTGTCTGCTGAGCAGCTAGGCAGTGCAGGCGTGTCCAGCGTGATCTGCTCCTGAGCGCTGCTCCCCAGCTAGCCCCACAGGGCAGGCAGAGCCCATTCAGACCCGGCTTACACACACATGGCTGCTTTTCTCCAGCTCCTGCTACACCAATTAATTTCTTTAGAAGTGGAGTACTGGGGGGAGGGACCCCACCTCTGGTTCCCCTGAACGGGCTCACGTCTCTGACTTTGCCAAGGAACCAGTTGGATTTTGAAGCTGAAATTGAACCGACTTCACTGGCAGTTTGGTGACTATTCCAGCTGCTGTTTGAATGGGACTGACTCAGCAGAGCCCGTTGATAGGGAGGAGAGGCCCAGGCCCTGCACAATAAGGGGACGCTCGGAGAGAGGCTGTCTGATGGCGGGGGGCAGAGAACACCCTGCGAGTCAGTGACAGATATAAATACAAGGAAGAGAAGAAGGGATGTTCCCGGCTGACGCAGGAGGCCTCCAGCAGAGCTGGGAATGAACCCAGGAGTCCTGGCTCAGTCTGTTTTGTTTTCTGCTCTAGTTCTGCAAGGTGTGCGCGGTGCATTGCAGGCAGGCTGGACACGTCCCTCCCTGGAGCGCTGGGATGGGGACAGGAGGGGGCAGCGCACAGAGAGAGGCAGAGGGAGCGGTATGAACGGGCCCTGCCTCGGGTACCAGTTCCCCCTGCTATTACCAGAAGGCCAGGCCCTCCTCATTCCTTGTTTGTTCCCTTTCCTCCCCCTGGAGGGCGGCTCTGTGGTGCTGAGGCCGCAGTCAGGGGACCCATGGACCTGTCCCTGGCAGAGTCAGGAACAAGAGAGAGGAGACACACACAGAGCTGAATGCTGCAGGGAAAGTTTATTGTCAGGTCACTGTGCTGGGATGGATGAGAGGAGGAGAGGGTGGGTGCAACAGAGAGCGACAGGGCAGAGCGGAGCTGCAGTGACAGGGATTAACACAGCGATGCTGTGCAGAATGGACTTTGCACCCGGGAACACAGGAGCTGGTGTGCCAGGGAGCTGGCGGGACCCGATTAACTCACAGCCCAGCTGGGAGCCGCCAGGTGTGGGCGAGCTTCCTTCCCTTGGATTTGTTCTTACAAAGGAAATAGTATTTGTCTTCACAGGGATAATCGTGCCATTTCTGGAAACCTAGAAAGAAAACCAGAAAAGACCCGTGGGGTGGGGCAGGCTGGGCTGTTCCTGCCATGCAGTGACCCCTCCCCTGCCCCCGTTCCAGCCCCTCGGAGAAGATCCCAGCTCCGGTGCAGGGCCCCGAGGCAGAGGAGGGTGGGTTGAGCCCTGAGCGCCCCAGGTGGGGGCAGCCCGATCCTGCAAAGAGACGCCGAGGCTCAGTGTGAAAGGGGAGACGGCTGGTCCATGTGCTACTGTTCTTACCTCCCCTGCCCCACATGCCCCCCACACCACGCACAGGCAGAGGAGAGGGAGAGCCCTGCCCCGGGACCGGGGGCACCTGCTCAGGAACTGGGCTGCTGCCTCCCACTGTGCTGAGGGAGCTGGCCCCACAGGTCCTGCACGCTGGGTTCTGGCTACACCCAAAGCAACATCTGTTCCCAGGCGGGCTCAGCTGCCATTTACAGGGGACGTGTCCCTGCCCCAGGAGTCCCTGTTTGCACAGTTCTGCCTGCTCGACACCCTGCTGTCGTGGAGTTGGGGTGCAACAGCCGCTCAGAGCTGTTCAAAGCTCAGCACAGCTCCCCCTCTGGGCCAGGGGTGTGTGTGTGTGTGTGTGTGTTTGCGTGTGCAACTGTCTGTTCTGCCTGTCACTGGGGCAGGCACAGACTGACCCAGGATCTGGGAGGCAGGACGTTTCCCAGCTGAGAGAAGGGGTTCTCTCCTGACTGCCCTCCCAGGATGGGGCTGGGGAGAGGGAGGAGCAAGGATCTGCACTGCAGAGCGCGCTGGGGCCAGCCCGGATCAGTATCTCAGCCCCTGTGTGGTCGGAGGCTGCCAGGGCCCCCCTGGAAGGAACATGTGGGGCTGAGCTGCCTGGTTACCTGGAGCATGAGATAACCCTACACAGTACTCGTTTTTCTTTGGATTGTCAGGCTGCTCGTTATCCCAAGCATTAAAGTTCATCTGGGATTCATCTGTCCATCTCCAGTTTAGATTCTGCAGAGACAAAGCAGAGGAGAGACCCTGTACACCCCAGATTACACAGCTCGAGAGATGCGCCGGAGACAGAGGGGCCATGGACAGGGCCTGGGGAGCGGCTGGCCCAGCTCACACTGACCATCGCTATTCAGTGTCAGTGCTAGCAACCAGGGTGACGTTTCCTGACAGCTGAAGTTACACTAGGACCTGCCCCAGGCCTTGACAGCATGAAAACAGCAAGTGAGGGGAGAGTCTCCAGCCCCCCTGCTCTGCCATCCCCACATCGCTGAGGGCAGCGCACCCCACATGCCCTGAGCTTTCCACGTCCGTCTCCAGCACAGCCCGCCAGGCGACGCCTGCGGCTCCATCCCAGGCGCTGTCCCAGGGAACCGTGCTGATGCTTCCTTCTCTCGTGTCCGCAGGCGATGGGACGCTGCCCCCAACCCAGCCCCATGGAGTGTAAGTCTGCTCCCCACAGGAGAGGCCCCCCCGGGCGGCGCTGGCCTGCAGAGCCTGTCTCTCAGCTGGGCTGTCCCCGGGCCAACCCAGAACCGCTGTGGCTCGCCTTGACTGTAACTGTTCACGCCTCTGCACTCGAGGGATCTGCTCCTTCCCCGTCCTGCCAGCCCCGTAGCCTGTGCCTGCTGGTTCCTGGGACCCTCCAGGCTCCCCCCAGACCTCACCGCTGAGGTGCCCCTGGGCAGGTGATCCCCACCTAACGTAGCTCAGCCTACGGAGGGAAAACACCCAAACGACAGCACGGCCAGGCTTTGCTGCCCTGGCATTGTTCACTGCCTGCGTGGCCGCCCCTTTCCCCAGGCCCTCATCTAGGCATCTGCTCTGCATGGGGCCGGGGCCGGCTCTCGTACGGGGCCTGCCCGGTCTGAGCACAGGGGCCGGTTGGGTGGGTCGCGTGGCGCTAGCAGAACAAACACGCACATTAATAATAGCGGTTTGTGCTCTGCCCCGGGCGTGTGGGGCTGATCCTGGGACGGACACACGGACGGTTGTAGCCCGTTCTCACCCCCGTGCGATGGAAATCCTCTGTCGTGGCACCCGCGCCCCCAGAACAGCACCAAGCAGAGAAACAGAATCCAGGGGCTTGGGGAGAAGCGGCTGCCAGACGCAGAGCAGAACGGGCCCGGGGCACTCACCTGGTCAGGATCCCAGAGTCCGATCCAGACGGGAATGTTCTTCTTATTTTTCCAATTGACATAATGGGCCAGTATATTATTTTCTCCAGCGCTGTGAATGGAGGCGAGATGGGCCCCACTCCCGTTGCGCTGGCACTCAGCCTGAGACAAGAAGAGACAAGCCAGTTACCCCATTGCTCCACCGCAGAGAGCAGCAGGACAGAGTCCAGCCCTGCTCTGGGGCGCTGCCTCGCCTGGCAGCAAGGGCTGTGAGGACAGGACCCCGGTTCAGCACCTCTCCCCACACCCAGCAGCAATGGGGGGAAGTGGATAGAGCTGCCTCCCTCCCTCTTCACCTCCACGCCCCCCAGCGCACCCTGGCCAGACACACAGCCACCCTGGCCCTGCTGTGCTGAGCCTGGCTGATGAAAGATTCACTCTCCTGTGAACAGACTGAACAACGGAGGCGTTTGTCTGCTAGACGCTGGCAGAGCTGGGCCGGGGGGGTCTCCTGCTCAGACTGCACGAGCTGGGACGGGGGCTGCTCTCCAGCCTGGCTTGACTGACTGAATGCTGAAAACTCAGTGCCTGCGAGAGGGGCAGTGTTGCCTTTGGGGCGCCCAGGGACAGTGTGTGATTTCCCAGCTGACTGGGGGGGCTCGAGCCGGTTTGGTTGCAGCAATGACAGGAACCCCTAGACCTAGAACCCGGCCCTGGCTGCTGCCGGCTCTGTCTGGCAGAGGGTGACATTTACATTATATTCTGCCCTGCAGCCTGGCCAGGGCAGGGCCGTGCCCTCAGCAGCTGGTTCCCAGGGCTCTGCCCGGGGCAGGGTTAAATGTGCCAGCGCTCGGCTCCCAGCACAGCCCAGCCCAGCCCAGCTCACTTAATCCTGTAGTCAGCCTAAATCTCCCCATCCAACAGCCTCCAGCTGCAGCCAGAGCCCCTGAGCCCCGCTTTCCCAGCCTCTCACCTCAGCCTCCATCCAGGTTTTCGGTTGAGGGAAGTATTGATAGCAGTTGCCTTGTAAGTAGATCCAGCCCACGGAACAAGACGCATCTTGTGCCTCGACTGTGAGAGCAGGTGCTAGGGGGCAATGGTGAGGACCAGACGGCGCAGTTAGCGGCTGTTTCAGAGGCACAGCCGTGGCATTCCCGTTAGGACAACTAATGGGGCCTGGGCTCCTTTCCTCATGGTTCTTGGGGCAGAGCAGGAGGCAGTGCTCTGTGGGGTGGATGACAGCCCTCCCTGCACCTGCCCCAGGAGCCCCATGGTCTCGCAGGAAGGGGGAAAACATGGAGCTGTCAGACACCCCGTCCACCCCACATTCAGCTGCAGTCCTGGAGCAGAGGGAATTCCTGCCAGGCTGAGTCTCTCCCGCTCTCGCCTGGGGCCATGCGGGACAGTGGGACCAGGGATACTGGCGGGGAAAGGGAGGGAAACACCCGGGGCCATAGGGTGAAGATGGGGGAGCAATGGGGTCGCCGCAGACTGGGAGCAGAGAGGGAAATTCAGTCCTGGGTGGAAGGAGCTGGGGTCCAGAGAGGAGGAAAGGAGAGAGAGGTGCCCAGTCCTAGGGAGATGGGGCAGCAACTCGGGCAGAAAGAGGGGCAGTAGCAGCGATCTGTGGGGCTGGGGAGGGGGAGGGGAACACTGTGCAGGATTTCTGTTCTCAGTGAGCGGGAAAGACAGTAACAGAAAAGGTGGAAATGCCAGAAGGGGTAACAGGCTTTTTTGTTTCCGTTTCCACCAAACAGGTTAGTAGCAATTGGGTGTCTAAGACACTGAGAGCCAACGAGAATGAGGCAGGAGCTGAGGTTAAAAGGGGGAAAGAACAAAACGACTCAGACAAGGCAGATGTCTGCATGTCACAATGGGCAATGAAGCACTGCCGAGAATACTCAAGGCGCTGACTGAGGAGAGAGCTGAGCCATGAGCCATTAGCTCCAAAACTCAGGGCAGACAGGAGAGATTCCAGAGGACTGGCCAAGGGTAAATATAGTGCCAGGGTCTGGAAAGGGAGTAAGGACCACCCGGGAAATTACAGCCCAGTCAGCTTCACTGCAGTAGCCAGAAAGAGAATGGAGCAAATAATTAAGCAACCAACGTGCAAACACCTTGAAGGTAATCAGGTGATAAGTAACAGTCAGCATGGATTGTCAAGGACAAATCATGTCAGACCAACCCGCTAGCTTTCTTTGCCAGGGTAAGAAGCCTTGTGGATGGGGGGAAGTGGCAGATTTGGTGTATCATGACTTTAGTAAAGCTTTTGATACCATCTCACATGACCTCCTCATAAAGAAAGTAGGGAAATACAACCTAGATGGAGCTACTATAAGGTATGTGTATAACTGGTTGGAAAACGTTCCCAGAGAGTAGTTATCAGTGGTTCACAGTGAAGCTGGAAGGGCATATCAAGTGGGGTCCCATAGGGATCGGTTCTCGTTCTGGTTCTGTTCAATATAGAATCCTAGAAGATGAGGGATGGAAGGGACCTCAGGAGGTATCTAGTCCAACCCCTTGCTCAGAGCAGGACCAATCCCAACTAAACCATCCCAGCCAGGGCTTTGTCAAGCCGGGCCGTAAAAACCTCTAAGGATGAAGATATCTTCATCAGTGATTTAGAGTGTGGCATAAAGAGTACACTTAAAACGTTTGCAGATGATACCGAGCTGGGAGGACAGGATTAAAATTCAAAATGATCTGGACACACTGGAGAAATGGTCTGAAGTAAATAGGATGAAATTCAAAACGGGCAAATGCAAAGTCCTCCACTTAGGAAGGAACAACCAGCTGCACACACACTGCATGGGACATGACTGCCGAGGAAGGAGTACTGTGCAAAGGGATCTGGGGTTAGTGGATCACAAGCTAAATATGAGTCAAGAGTGTAAAACTACTGCAAAAAAAGCAGACATCCTTCTGGGATGTATGAGCAGGAGTGTTGTACGCAAGACACCAGAAATAATTCTTCCGCTCTGCTCTGCACTGATTAGGCCTCAGCTGGAGTTTTGTGTCCAGTGCTGGAGCCACATTTCAGGAAAGATGTGGAGAAACTGGAAATAGTCCAGAGAAGAGCAACGAGAATGATTAAAGGTCTAGAAAACACGACCCGTGAGGGAAGATGGAAAACCTGGGTGTGTTTGGTCTGGAGAAGAGAAGACGGGCGGAGGTGGGGCCATGAGAACAGTTTCCAAGGACATAAGCAGTGGTTACAAGGAGGAGGGAGAAGAATTGTCTGCTTAACCTCTACAGTACAAGAGGCAATGGGCTTAAATTGCAGCAAGGGCGGTGTGGGCTGGGCATTAGGAGAAACTTCCCACCTGTCAGGCAGTGAAGCGCTGGAACAAATTGCTGGGGAGGTTGTGGAATCTCTGTCCCGGGGGTTTAAGAGCAGCTCAGACAAACCCCTGCCAGGGCTGGGCTAGTTATCACTAAGACCTGCCTCGTCTGCAGGGGCCTGGACTAGATGAGCTAACGAGGTCCCTTCCAGCCCTACAGCTCTGTGATGCTCAGGGCAGGGGCACAGCGGGTCGGGGCTCCCCCCAGGGCAGTGACCCCAGCAGCAGGAGACATGCCGTGACTCTGGGAGCGCTGAGGAAAATGAATTCACTTCCCAATTCCCACCACGGCCAACAGTGCTCGGGGCTCCAGCTCCGAGGGGCCGGGCAGGGACTCACCTGTCAGCGAGAGGTTAAAGATCAGGCAGCCGAGGAGGCAGAGGCTGACGTAGGCAAATGGCCCCATCTCGCTTCTCCTGGAGGGAAACACACATGGGAGATGGGGCCAGGAGAGCCACAACGACCCCCCATCACCCCAGTGGGCATTTCCCAGGGGAGGAGCTTCGGAGCTGGGCTGGTTGGTAAGGGGCCTGGCTCAGCTAGAAAGGCCCCGAGAGGGATCCTGTCCCCCAGCTCAGAGCCCCTGTGGGGCAGGGGAGCTGTCCGAGGAAGGACTGGGACAGAGACGGCCCCAGGGACTCATGCAGGGCAAGGCTGGCCATGGGTCCCATCCCAGGGCTAGGCTGCCCCCGCGTGCACAACACCCAGCGTGGAGGGAGGAATGTGGGGAGGGGGGCAGGAACTCACGTGTCCTTCTGTGTCTGTCTGTCTGTATCTGTCTGTGTGTCTGTGTCTGGGTGGCTGGTCCAGAGCACTGGGGATTGCAGTTCAGCCTGTGCTGGGAACTGGTCCCCGGAGGGGGCTTATAGCCCTGCAGCAGAAGGGGTCGGGGGAGGAAGAAGGCGGAGGGTGAATTTGAAAATGGTACCGGATGTCACAGTTCAGTCCAGTGGTGACACAGTGCAGAGATGCAATCTGCCACCTGCTTCTGTGCACCTTCTGCACTGCCTGGGTCTGCACCCCTCCACTCGAGAGCTGAGCAACTGCACATCTCTCTCAGCCACGTCAGCAGGGATGGGGGTGAGTGTATTAATGCAAAGCATCCCATAGATCTATATCTATATCACAGGCATCTCTGGTATCAGACTGTAATCCTACCCATTAGCCATTTGATTATTCATTTTCTTTAATCCATCATTTAATCTGTCATTTCATGTTATCTCAATAAAAGCTCATAGAATTGTACAGATTCGGCTGTCAGTGAGAGCGTTCCTGTCATGCACCCCAGGGGTCCCTGTATAAACCTTCTGGAGCCTGATTCTGGGTTTAGAACGTCGTTATCTTCTGATCAGAGCAGACTGGCGGGCCTATAACCCCATTCAAATGACTAAAGGCCCTGCAATCAAGGAACAGACTGGCGAGCCAGGCAGGAGACTCCGGTAGTGTGTGACAGTAATTCTTTTAGGAATTCTTGGTTTTTCCAGGCAATTGGGAGACTCCCCTGAGGTAAATTGAGCTGGAGAGCAAACAAGAGAGCAAAAAGGCTGTGTGTGTATGAGTGTGGGAGGCTGCCTTAAACACCGGAACCTTGATTTCCTGTGACTGTTTTTTGGCAGTGGTCCCAGAAGTGTTTCCTGTTATTCACTGCACTGTAGCATCTGTTTATTAGTAGCAATTAATCTTGCAAGAGAAAGTTGTACTGTTTAAAGTGATACGCGTATGTTGGGGCTTTGGAGTGTAGAAGGAGTATTGATATTGAGGTCCCAGAAGTATAAGTAATTGCAGCAGCAGCAGGGCCCAGTGACCCACACTTTGAGATGGCAGGGGAGTTAATTTTCGTTTTGTTTAAGCCGTCAGAAAGACCGCAGTATTTTCAGTCCCTACAACTCTCCTGGGCTGTGCCCACCTTAGCCCAGCTGTTTGGTAGGTCCTGACTGGGTAAGGCCTCTCGATCAGCTAAGAGCACGTTAGCCATCGAGGGAAGAGAAGGGAACTCGCCCCCACCCTTCTGTTGGTTTTTATGGGACTTGTCTGAAGTAACTGAAGTAAATTGTTGACACCGGGCAGGGGTGTTAATTCTGCTTTTGTTATCAAAGGGAACCCTTCAGATTTAGAGCTGGGGATTTTAAAGTTTAGAAGAGAGTGGTTATTACTATAGTGTTGGAAATTAGACTAGCACTAATTAGGCCATGCACTTCATAAAGACCCTGGGGGCGGATGAGAGGCCAAAAGGCTGGGCCGAGAATTGGTAGTGGCAGCCAGCTACCATAAACCTGAGGAAGTGCCTCTGACTGACAAGGATGGAAATATGAAAATAGGCATCCTTTAGGTCGAGGGCGACATACCAGTCTCCTGGATCCAGTGCGGGAATGATGGAGGCTACGGAAACCATATGGTACCTGAGACATCTGATGAACTTGTTCAGACGGCGAAGATCTAATATGGGCCTCAGGCCCCCCTTTGCCTTCGGGATGAGGAAATACCTGGAGTAGAAACCCCTCCCTATTTCCTGAGGAGGGACTGCTTCCATGGCCCCCAGGAGGAGGAGGGAATTCACCTCCTGCAAAAGGAGTTGCTCATGATAGGGGTCCCTGAAGAGGGACAGGGTGGGGGGAGAATCCAGGGTGAAAGCCGTAAACTGAGGGGCGTATCCCCTGAGAACTATGCCGAGGACCCAGGGGTCTGATGTAATATTCTGCCACTGTGTGTAGTAACGTCTGAGCCTTTCCGCAATCGGAAATTGTGGATGCAAGAGATGCATGGTGGTGCCACCCTAGAGCGCACCATCAAAATTGTCTCTTAGTGTTGGGCCTTTAGAGGGCCCCTGCTGGGAGGCCGCGGATGATCCTGAGCGGTCGTGGCTCCCGAAGCCCCTGTTTCTGTCATGGCCCCTCTGAGGCTGAGAGGGCCTGGGTGATGGCCTAGGGGGCAGTTGGGCCTGGCATTGGGGCTGTGGCCGAGACTGATGCCTCGAGACCTAGGAGGTGTAAAGACCCAACGACCGGAGTGTAGCTCTGGAGTCTTTTAGGGCGTGCAGCTTATCGTCCGTCTTGTCAGAGACAAGGCCTCCCCCATCAAAGGGTAGGTCTGGATGGATTACTGCACCTCCTGGGACAGCCGAGAAGACTGCAGCCACGTACACCGCCGCATGGCTATCGCTGAGGCCAGGGCTTTGCTAGAGGTGTCCGCAGCCACGCTGGCAGTCTGGAAAGCCGCCCCTGCCACCGTGGCGCCCTCCTCCAGGACCATGGCAAAGTCCACCGCCTGGTCCTGGGGCAACCCCTCTGTGAACCTCCTCATGGAGTTCCATAGGTTCAAGTTGTAATGACCTAGGAGCGTCTGATGGTTCGCTATCCTCAGCTGTAAGGCCCTGGTGGAATAGACTTTGCGGCCGAACAAGTCGAGTTTTTTATTATCTTTGTTCTTACACGTGGTCCTGCTGATCCAGCTACTCCAAAAAGGGGGTCCTACTCCTCAGAGAGATCCTTAAGCTCGATATTCAGGTTGCTGACCACCCTCTTAAGGAGCTCTTGGTGGGCCCTGAAGTCAAGGAGGGGCGCCCTATGGTCCCTGGCGGCCGCCTCATCAGAGGAAGAGGAGGATTGTGGAGGGGGCCCCATGGAGGGTCCCATCCCAGGGTCCGTTTCCTCCTCCTTGAAGGAATATCCCTTAGCTGGTTGGCTAGGTGGGGGCTGCGCTACTGAAGATGGGACACACACAGTGCCCTGTCCCATCTGCCCAAGTATGGCCACTAACACAGCCCTTGCGGTCTTCAGGTGCTGGCATCAGTGCTGGTTGCGGTCTGTCGAGACTGGACTTGCACTTGCGGGACCTGGAGCCGCTAGAGCGGTGCCGACGGTGCCTGTGGCTCCTGCTCATCTTCGTGGGGGACCTGCCCCGCGACGACCCCGACGAAGTGGAGGAGCATTGGTGCCGTTGCGAATGGTGCCGATGGCCAAAGGTGCGGCTTGACAAGCTGGAGGCAGACGACCTCCGTCTCGGTGCCGAGGACTTCCGGCGCCACTTCCCTTTCAAGGACCAGGACTATACATCCCATATAGACCCCAGTCATCTGTGATGGTGGAACGAACCCATCGGACTATGAAGATAATGTTGAGGAAACTGGTTGATGCCAACGGGCATAACTGGGACACCCTCATGCCTCTAATTCTAATGGCACTGAAGGCGACACCTGTTGTATCTACTGATAAAACAACCTGTGAGTTGATGAGAGGCCAAAATATGCGATTACCAGAAGATTTGATCTTGCACACCGGTGGCACTCAACTAGAGAGAATAAAAAGGGATATATACCTGCAAAATCTGCAACTCCATTTGAATCAGGTCCACATGCAGCTAGCTGTTAAATTGGGAAAATCCAGACGAAAGGCAAAGGCCTTTCTCGACAGAAAAAAAGAGAGAGAATACTTGGGAGGTTGGCGACCAAGTAATGCTGTTAACGTAGAAAGCACCAGAGCATGGACCGTGTAACCAATGGAGCGGACCCTTCTGGGTCATCGATAAACTCAGTACAGCAATGTATAAAATTAGGGTAACAGGAGGCAAGCATAATAAAGACAAAATTTACCCCGCTAATCAGTGAAAGCTGTATCGATTGTCCAGGTCTCAGAAGCAGCTTCCTCCTCAAGAGCTAGGTGAGCAACATTCGGAACTGTTGCCGCTGAAGCCCAGAAGCCAAGCACCATGAAATGGACACTGGTATTCCTAATTTACTACACCCTTATCATCGCTGGGAATAATGCACTAAGGGTCGTGGTGAATTCTCCATCTGTGACAATTCTTAAATGACGACTGGATGTTTTCTTAAAAGCTCTGCCCTTGGAATTATTGGGGGGGCCCTTCTCTGGCCTGTGTTACAGAGGAGGTCAGACCAGGTGGTCCCTGCTGCCCTCGGAATCTCTGAACCCCCCGGCTGAGTCGGGAGGGCAGCCGGGCTGTACAGGGGATGGGAGGCATCCGGCCCTGGCCTTTCCCTCACTTGTTTTTTAGCATCTGGGTGTGCGGGTCCCTTGGCTTCACCCTTAGAACCCGCGTGTGGACATTATCCCCCTGGCAAACACCGCCTGAGATCACGTCCCTACTGCCTAAGAGTCCCTCCCGCCCAGAGCAGCAGGTGCCACCCGCTCCCCATTCAAACCCCAGCTGAACGTCCCCCAGACTCTGTGGCCCTGCAGACCCGCAACCCATGTGCGAGGGCCCCAGGCCCTTCCAGTGCACAAGACCCCCACTCTCATTACCACAAGAGCACAGCTGGGCCCCAAGGTGCCAGCCAAGGGGCATTAGCCAAGCGCCTCCCCATCCCCAGCACTCTCTGGGCAGGGTGGACGGTCACTGACAGCTCCTGCCATGCGGCCAGTGTTCATAGACCCAGAGACTCCAAGGCCAGAAAGGACCATCATGATCATCTAGTCTGACCTCCCGCACATTGTAGGCCACTGAGCCTCGCCCGCCCACTCCTGTAACAGGCCCCTAAGACTGGCTGAGTTACCGAAGTCCTCAAAACATCATTTAAAGATGTCACGTTACAGAGAATCCACCGTTCACTCTAGTTCAGATCAGCAAGTGACCCGTGCCCCATGCTGCGGGGGAAGGTGAAAACCACCCAGGGTGTCTTGCAATCTGATCCGGGGGGAAATTCCTTCCTGACCTGAAATCTGATGATCACTTAGACCCTGGGCATGTGGGGAGAGCCGCCAGCCAGACACCTGCAAAGAATTCTCTGCAGTAACGCAGAGTCCTACCCATCTGGTGTCCCAATATCAGCCACTGGGGATACCCGCTACGAGCAGTCGCAGATCAGCTACATGCTGCTGTAAACTCAGCCCATCTCTCCATAAACTCACCACGCTCGGTCTTGAAGCCAGTTTGGTTTTCGCCCCATTGCTCTGGTTGAAGGCTCTTCCAGAATTTCTCGCATCTGGTTTATGTTTTCTTAGACTCAGAGACTATGAGGTCAGAAGGGACAATTATGATCATCCAGTCTGACCTCCTGCACAAGGCAGGCCACAGAACCTCACCCCCCAACTCCTGTAATAGACCCCAACCTAAGACTGAGTTACTGAAGTCCTCAAATAGTGGTTTAAAGACTTCAAGGTATGGAGAATCCAACAGCAAGTGATCTAGTCCCCATGCTGCAGAGGAAGGTGAAACACCCCCCAGGGCCTTTCCCAATCTGCCCTGGGGGAAAATTCCTTCCCAACCCCAAATATGGCGACCAGCTAAACCCTGAGCATGTGGGCAAGACTCAGCAGCCAGATACCCGGACAGAATTCTCTGCAGTAACTCAGAGCCCACCTCATCTAACATCCCATCAGAGGTCACTGGGCATATTTACCGCTAGTGGTCAAAAATCAGTCAATTGCCAAATTAAGCTGTCCCAGCATATCATCCCCTCCATAAATTTACCAAGGTCAGATAAATTTATGTAATCTTTCTGCCATACAGAGCCGGGAGCAGCCAGGGCCGGGTTCTATATCTAGGGGTCCCTGTCAATGATACCACACCAAACCGGCTCGAGCCCCCACCGTGTCAGCTGGGAAATCACACACTATCCCCGGGGTACTCCAAAGGGCGATAATCCCCTCTCGCAAGCACAGAGTCTGAGTGTAGAAAGTAAACCTTTTGTTAACAGGAAGGAAGTAACACGGCACGGGTGTGACAAACAGAATTCATGAACTCTGTAGAAGTAGAAGTGGGTGTTAACCTGGGCAGCAGTGACCATGAGACGGTCGAGTTCAGAATCCTGACTAAAGAAAAGAAGGAGAACAGCAGGATACGGACCCTGGATGTCAGAAAAGCAGACATTGACTCCCTCAGGGAGCTGATGGGCAGGATCCCCTGGGAGGATAATATGAGGGGAAAGGAATCCAAGAGAGCTGGCTGTATTTTCATAGAATCATAGAATCATAGAATATTAGAGTTGGAAGGGACCTCAGGAGGTATCTAGTCCAACCCCCTGCTCAAAGCAGGACTAACCTCAGCTAAACCATCCCAGCCAGGGCTTTGTCAAGCCACAGCTTAAAAACCTCTAAAGATGGAGATTCCACCACCTCCCTAGGTAACCCATTCCAGTGCTTCACCACCCTCCTAGTGAAAAACTTTTTCCTAATGTCCAACTTAGACCTCCCGCCCTGCAACTTGAGACCGTTGCTCCTTGTTCGGTCATCTGCCACCACCGAGAACAGCCTAGTCCCATCCTCCCTGGAACCCCCTTTCAGGTAGTTAAAGGCCGCTATCAAATCCCCCTCACTCTTCTCTTTTGCAGACTAAACAAGCCGAGTTCCC